>NW_026110950.1:80000-201994 GCF_024679095.1 Eriocheir sinensis | reverse complement strand
ACCTCCCTTGCCCTCCTTTACCCACCCTTAAGCAACCTTGCCCTTCTTTACCCACCCTTAACCTCCCTTGCCCTCCTTTACCCACCCTTGCCCTCCCTGTTTACACTCCTTTACCCACCCTTGACCCCCCTGTTTACACTCCTTTACCCACCCTTGACTTCACTTGACCTCCTTTACCCACCCTTGACCTCCCTTGCCCTCCCTGTTTACACTCCTTTACCCACCCTTGACCTCCTTTGACCTCCTTTACCCACCCTTTACCTCCCTTGCCCTCCCTGTTTACACTCCTTTACCAACCCTTGCCCTCCAAGTTTACACTCCTTTACCACCCTTGCCCTCCCTGTTTACACTCCTTTACCCACCCTTGACCTCCCTTGCCCTCCCTGTTTACACTCCTTTATCCACCCTTGCCCTCCCTTGCCCTCCATGTTTACACTCCTTTACCCGCCATTGTTCTCCCTTGTCCAACTTTGCCTCCCCAAATTTGCCCATGTCCACACTCGCCCACCCTTCCCCAGTCTTTTCCACCTTCACCCACACTTGCCTACACATCCTTGTCCTCCCTTGCCCATCCTACGTAATCATCCTTGCTCCCTTTGCCCCCCCCCCCCTCCCGTATCTTCCGGCTCCTCAAGGGATGTCGATTAATCTTCACGAGAGTTGTTCTGTGCAGAAGTGTATCGTTTTATTCTGCCCTTTAAGTTCTTTAAGGGCTTCCATTTTTGTATTCTCTCGTCTTTATGTCTCTCGAAACATGTTCTTCATTCTTCAATACTCGCGTCAGACGGAGCAAAAGTACCCTCTCCTCCCTCCTCCCCTTCCCTTTCCCACCCCTCCTGTCCCCTACAGTATGGTATCCTCCCCCTACCCTATCCTATCCTACCCTACCACCTCCTCTGCCCGCCGGACCGCCTTTTTCTTTCCCGAAACTCGTTGTAGGTTCGTAAATGTTTCATGGGTTTGCCGTCATTTGTCAAGATGAAAAACGAGCACCCGCGTCTGCAAGTTATTAATTCGCTCCGCCGTGCTGGTAACTGTTGCTTTCCTGGTGTTCTTTAATTATAATCTTTCATGAGCTGATGTAAAGAGAGCACACACACACACACACACACACACACACACACACACACACACACACACACACACACACACACGTGGCCTTCAATTTTTACGGGCAAAGTCTGGAGGAATCTTGTTAAGTCAAGTTGCACCCAAACCCTTATGAGCAAATTCGAATACACACAGGCACACACACACACACACAAAAAAAAAAAAAAAACTCGCTGTCTTCAATATTTACAGTCAAAGTCTGGAGGAGTCTTGTTACCAGCTTAATGTCTCAAGCTGCACCCAAACTCTTACGAACTGTTCCGAACACACACAGTATAACACACCAGGTAAGGATGACTCTACAGGTAGCTAATTAAATAGGCTAAAATAATTGAAACACGAAGATGGACGTTGTAATGAAATAAAACACCAAATTTGTCTCGTATACGAAATAAATCCTAAACCAATAATGAATCGCGGAACAAAAAAGTCAAACAAGATTGGAATTACAGGATAGAAAAGGTCATAATGAAGCAAGGTGACACATAAGTGAACAATATACCAGGTGACCTTGATTAGTGATGCTTCTTCCTGGAAATGTAACCCTAAATTTTGTATGACCTTAATAACATATTGGATCATTATCAGGGCAACGAAATTACCGATGATTGCAACTGGTTTCTTGTTAGACCTGACGAGCTAATCCCAGCCGTCACCCTCTTCCACTCGCCCTTATCGTCTCTTCCCTTCCCTTCCCTTTCTTTCCCTTCCTTTCCCTCCATCTCCCTCCCTTTCCTTTCCTTCCCTTCCTTTTCTTCCCTTCCTTTCCCTCCCTTCCCTTCCTTTCCCTTCCTTTTATTCCCTTCCTTTCCCTCCTTTCCTTTCCCTTCGCTTCCCTTCCTTTCCTTTCGTTCGCCTTGAAGTATGAGGCGGAATATCATCAATGCTATCATCTGAGCATCATTATCTCTTCAACTAACTTGCACCATTCTTTTTTTCGATATCTTGATTTACCTGACTTTATAACATTACAGCTGATTCATATTCGCCTGGAAGTGTGAGGCTAACTATCATCGATGCATCATCCTCCCCCTCGTGAATCAAATTGCGTCATTCTTTATTTGTGTCTTGTTTTAATTAACTTCGTTCTTATCACATTGTTATTGCAACCTGTTCGCTTTGGGGTATTAGGGAAAGTATCATCAATGCATCGTCCCTTCTTTTGACTCAAGGGGAGCATTCCAATTCCTCATCTTGCTCTTTTTCTTCGTCTTTTCCATATTTTCACTACTTTTTGTTCGCCTTGAGTGTGAGGGAGAACATCGTCACGGCATGAGGCCACATCGAGGGCGAGATTAAGAACCTCGCAAGTCCTCGTCCACTGCCTCTTCACCTCCTCGCGTCACTCTTAAGGTCGACACACTGCAGCCACATCGAGAGCGAGACAAAGAGCCCACACGTCCTCCACCTCCTCGTCTTGTCCTCGTCACCTCCTCTCCACGGCACAGGCTTGAGGGCAACACACTCAGGCCACGACGAAGGGTACGACCGAGAGCAAGGGTCATGAGAACTTAATCAACACCTCACTCGCGTCGGTCGTCCCTGTTCCGTCAGCAGGCAAATCAAGGCCGTAAGGAGCGTGTGCACCCATTAGACGCTCCTGGCCCGCCATTACCCCGCCCGACGCCGCCTCCTCGGGACTTGCATCACGGCGAGGGCCACACAGAGCCGCCTCAAGGGCCTAGCGAGCCGCCGCGGTGCCGGGGCGTGTGTGGGAACGGCCTGGGAATATTGGAGAACGGCTTGTGTAGGGGTGGGGATAGGGGGGTTGGAGGCGAGTGGGGGGATGTATGGGTGTTTGGGTGGGTGATTTTTGGAGGGGTCAAGGATGTTTTGGGGATGGGGGGGGGGGGGGGGGTTGTGTGTGTGTGTGTGTGTGTGTGTGTGTGTGTGTGTGTGTGTGTGTGTGTGTGTGTGTGTGTGTGTGTGTGCGGAACAGTTCGTAAGGGTTTGGGTGCAGCTTGAGACATTGTTGGTAACAAGAGTCCTCCAGACTTTGACTGTAAAAAATGAAGACAGCGAGTTTTTTTTTTTTTTGTGTGTGTGTGTGTGCCTGTGTGTATTCGAATTAGCTCATAAGGGTTTGGGTGCAACTTGACTTAACAAGATTCCTCCAGACTTTGCCCGTAAAAACTGAAGACCACGTGTGTGTGTCTGTGTGTGTGTGTGTGTGTGTGTGTGTGTGTGTGTGTGTGTGTGTGTGTGTGTGCTCTCTTTACATCGGCTCATGAAAGATTATAATTAAAGAACACCAGGAAAGCAACAGTTACCAGCACGGCGGAGCGAATTAACAACTTGCAGACGCGGAAGCTCGTTTTTCATCTTGACAAATGACGGCAAACTCATGAAACATTTACGAACCTACAACGAGTTTGGGGAAAGAAAGAGACGGTCCGGCGGGCAGGGGAGGTGGTAGGGTAGGATAGGATAGGGTAGAGGGAGAATACGATACTGTAGGGGACAGGAGGGGTAGGGAGGGGAAGGGGAGGAGGGAGGAGAGGGTACTTTTGCTCCGTCTGACGCGAGTATTGAAGAATGAACATGTTTCGAGAGACATAAAGACGAGAGAATACAAAAATGGAAGCCCTTAAAGAACTTAAAGAGCAGAACAAAACGAGACACTTCCGCCCAGACCGGCTAGCGTGAAGATTAATCGACATCCCTTGAGGAGCCGGAGGATAAGGAGGGGGGGGGGGCAAAGGGAGCAAGGATGATTACTTAGGATGGGCAAGGGAGGACAAGGATGTGTAGGCAAGTGTGGGCGAGGATGGAAAAGACTGGGGAAGGGTGGGCGAGTGTGGACGTGGGCAAGGTGGGGGAGGCGAAGGTGGACAAGGGAGAACAATGGTGGGTAAAGGAGTGTAAACATGGAGGGCAAGGGAGGTCAAGGGTGGGTAAAGGAGTGTAAACAGGGAGGGCAAGGGTTGGTAAAGGAGTGTAAACATGGAGGGCAAGGGAGGTCAAGGGTGGGTAAAGGAGTGTAAACAGGGAGGGCAAGGGAGGTCAAGGGTGGGTAAAGGAGTGTAAACAGGGAGGTCAAGGAGGTCAAGGGTAAAGGCGGGTAAACATGGGGGGCAAGGGTGGGCAAGGGTGGGTAAAGGAGTGTAAACATGGAGGGCAAGGGAGGGCAAAGGAGTAAACAGGAGGGCAAGGGAGGTCAAGGGTGGGTAAAGGAGTGTAAACAGGGAGGGCAAGGGAGGTCAAAGGGTGAGGTAAACAGGGAGGGCAAGGGAGGTCAAGGGGTGGTAAAGGAGTGTAAACAGGAGGCAAGGGAGGGCAAGGTGGGTAAAGGAGTGTAAACAGGAGGGCAAGGGAGGCAAGGAGGTGGGTAAAGGAGGCAAGGTAAACAGGAGGGCAAGGAGAGGCAAGGGTGGGTAAAGGAGTGTAAACAGGAGGGCAAGGGAGGGCAAGGGGTGGTAAAGGAGGTAAACAGGGAGGGCAAGGGAGGGCAAGGGGTAGGTAAAGGAGTGTAAACAGGAGGGCAACGGAGGGCAAGGGTGGGTAAAGGAGTGTAAACAGGGAGGGCAAGGGTGGGTAAACAGGGAGGGCAAGGAGGGGTAAAGGAGTGTAAACAGGAGGGCAAGGGTGGGTAAAGGAGGGCAAGGGAGGGCAAGGGTGGGTAAAGGAGGGCAAGGGAGGTTAAGGGTGGGTAAAGGAGTGTAAACAGGGAGGGCAAGGGTGGGTAAAGGAGGGCAAGGGAGGTTAAGGGTGGGTAAAGGAGTGTAAACAGGGAGGGCAAGGGTGGGTAAAGGAGGGCAAGGGAGGTTAAGGGTGGGTAAAGGAGTGTAAACAGGAGGGCAAGGGTGGGTAAAGGAGGGAAAGGGAGGGCAAGGGTGGGTAAAGGAGGGCAAGGGAGGGCAATGGTGGTTAAAGTAGTGTAAACAGGGAGGGCAGGGGAGGGTACAGGAGTGTTAACCAGGAGGGCAGGGGAGGGCAAGGGTGGGTAAAGGAGTGTCAGCAGGGAGGGCAAGGGAGGGTAAAGAGTGTAAACAGGGAGGCAAGGGTGGGTAAAGGAGGGTAAGGGAGGGCAAGGGAGGTAAAGGAGTGTAAACAGGGAGGGCAAGGGAGGTCAAGGGTGGGTAAAGGAATGTAAACAGGAAGGGCAAGGGAGGCAAGGGTGGGTAAAGGAGGACAAGGGAGGGCAAGGGTGGGTAAAGGAGTGTAAACAGGGAGAGCAAGGGAGGTCAAGGGTGGGTAAAGGAGTGTAAACAGGGAGGGCAAGGGAGGTCAAGGGTGGGGAAAGGAGTGTAAACAGGGAGGGCATGGGAGGGCAAGGGTGGGTAAAGGAGGGCAAGGGAGGGCAATGGTGAGTAAAGTAGTGTAAACAGGTGGCCTAGGGTGGGTAAAGGAGTGTAAACAGGGAGGGCAAGGGTGGGTGAAGGAGGGCAAATGAGTTCAAGGGTGGGTAAAGGAGGGCAAGGGAGGTCAAGGGTGGGTAAAGGAGGGCAAGGGAGGTCAAGGGAGGGTAAAGGAGGGCAAGGGAGGTCAAGGGTAGGTAAAGGAGGGCAAGGGGGGGTAAAGGAGGTCAAGGGAGGTCAAGGGTAGGTAAAGGAGGGCAAGGGTGGGTAAAGGAGGGCAAGGGTGGGTAAAGGAGGGCAAGGGTGGGTAAAGGAGGGCAAGGGAGGGCAAGGATGGGTAAAGGAGTGTAAACAGGGAGGTCAAGGGTGGGTAAAGGAGGGCAAGGGAGGTCAAGGGTGGGTAAAGGAGGGCAAGGGAGGTCAACGGTGGGTAAAGGAGTGTAAACGGGGAGGTCAAGGGTGGGTAAAGGAGGGCAAGGGAGGGCAAGGGTGGGTAAAGGAGGGCAAGGGAGGTCAAAGGTGGGTAAGGGAGGGCAAGGGTGGGTAAGAAGGAATGGTACCTCTGTCCGGCATTAAATCGTAAATTTGGGAACTTTAAGAACCGCGGAAGCACGTGTTTCAGAACTCCAGAAGAGGAAGACGTGAGAGATTCCTTCAGCTTTGGCTCAAGAAGAGTGAGGAGGAGGAAGAGAAGGAGGAGGAGGAGGAGGAGGAGGAGGAGGAGGAGGAACACAAAAGAACAAAGAACAAACAACAGCAGACCTGCTGGTCCTAACGAGGCTGTTTGTGACAAGCTACACTAACTATCTAATCAAAGGTGGAAGATGAAGGACAGCAAAGGCGAAGGCTCCTCCCCAAGCCCCCATCCCTCCAGCCAAAGCTGGCAGGAAAGGAAAAAGAACCATGCAGCATGGAAAAACTGCATGGAAATTATGTAGGAAAGAGGAAAGAACTACCATTACTGCTACCACTAACCGGGCGATAAAAGCGGACAAGGACACCAGTATTCGAAAGAACTTAACGTTATTATGACAATGAGTAATATCTTAGTTGCTGGTTGGATTCAAAATACTTGTTTAATCTATTCTTGAAGGCCGTAACTGTTGTACTATCAACGACATCACAGGGGAGAGCGTTCCAAACATTAACAACTCGATTGAAGAAGTGTTTAGCTTCGTTCGACGAGAATCTTGTACCACTTATCTTTTAATTGTGATTTCTTCTTGTTCTATTCGATCGATCAATTGTAAAGTAATCATCCGCATTAATATCACTGAATCCTTTAAACATTTTAAACACTTCTATTAGATCGCCTCGCATTCTTCGTTTTGACAGGCTGAATAAATTTACTTCTTTAAGCCTTTGTTCATATGACAAATTTATCAACCTAGGAATCATCTTTGTTACTCTTCGTTGAACCCTTTCCAACTTGTCTATGTCTTTTCTGTAGTAGGGAGACCAAAACTGTACACAGTACTCTAGACGAGGTCGAACCAAGGAATTATACAGTTTTAATATTATTTTTTTCCGGTTTATTATTAAAGACTCGTCCGATGAAGCCAACCAATTTGTTTGCAGTTTTAACTACCTCTGAAAAATGCTGACTGGGCTTTAAATCGCTTGATATAGTGATTCCAAGATCCTATTCTTTACTTACTGCAGAAAGTTGTTGGCCACTCATTACGTACCGAACGCGATTGTTATTTTTTCCGATGTGCAACACTTTACATTTGTCAACGTTAAATTTCATTTGCCATTGATTGGCCCTACGTGCAAGTCGATCTTGTAAAGCTTCTTCGTCGAGTGTCGCAGTTACTTTACTAGCAATTTTTGTGTCATCAGCAAATTTTGATACTCTGCAAGTGAGCCCATCATCGATATCATGAACATAAATTAAGAAGAGCATGGGGCCAAGCACTGATCCTTGAGGTACGCCGCTTCTGACATCGAGCCAGTTAGATGTAACACCGTTTAGAACTACTCTCTGTTTCCGCTCAGAGAGCCAGTCCACAAGCCAGTTGTGAATGTTACTCAAGATACTGTGCGCCAATAGTTTGTTGAGCAATCGTTGGTGGGGGACCTTATCAAATGCCTTTTGAAAATCCAGATATATGATATCTACTGATCTGCTTTCATCGAACACCTCACAAATATAATGAAAAAAATCAAGTAAGTTAGTTAAACACGAACGTTTACTACGGAAGCCATGTTGCGAGTTATTTATTATATTATTTTCTTCGAAGAATTTCACCATATTGTCGCGAATGATAGTCTCCATTAAATTACAAACAATCGATGTCAGGCTAATTGGTCGCAGATAAAAAAAAATGTCAATTTTCAGAACGTCACAGTTGTCTTGTTTGTTTGTGGCTGAGAACGTAAGTTTAACCCGTTCACCTTTCCGACAGATGTGCTAATAAATTATAACTCCCTGACTCTTTTGCCTGTTTGTTGCTCAGATGAATACATCCCTGCCTGTCTAATCCACCATTTAGGAGTTTTTTTTAACTCAGGAACTCAGTTGCTTTGCTTGTGTTTTTCAATTGACACAACCCACCTGTCTAACCTTATCCATTCAGGTGTGTTAAGTCAGAAACCCACGCTTTTATTTGTTTGTTGCTAAGACGAACACAACCCCACCTGTCGAACCTCATCCACTCAGGTGTGTTAAGTCAAACACCCACCCTTTTATTTGTTTGTTGCTAAGACGAACACAACCCCACCTGTCGAACCTCATCCACTCAGGTGTGTTAAGTCAAACACCCACCCTTTTATTTGTTTGTTGCTAAGACGAACACAACCCCACCTGTCGAACCTCATCCACTCAGGTGTGTTAAGTCAAACACCCACCCTTTTATTTGTTTGTTGCTAAGACGAACACAACCCCACCTGTCGAACCTCATCCACTCAGGTGTGTTAAGTCAGACACCCACTCTTTTATTTGTTTGTTGCTAAGACGAACACAACCCCACCTGTCGAACCTCATCCACTCAGGTGTGTTAAGTCAGACACCCACTCTTTTATTTGTTTGTTGCTAAGACGAACACAACACCACCTGTCTAGCCTCATCCACTCAGGTGTGATATTTAGGCACAAACCCTGTCTTGAGAGGGAAGGCGATCCCACCGCGTCCACTAGACCATTAACCATCACCACCACCATCACCACCCTCTCTTTCATCATATTTATTACCACTCCTTCGCTATCATCACCACTATCACTGCTCCAAACACTACCACCTCAATCCCGCCGCCACTAGACCACTAGACGAAGAAAGGAGGAGGACGACGAGTTGAGGAGGACGAGGAGGAGCAGGAGTATAGGAAAATAATTCTGCCTTGGCAACGGGAACAGAGCAACATCAAGTGGCGGTGCAACATTAAGGGAACGTCACCACGTCCAGAGTGTTGCGACTCTTGTGTGTTGCGAGGTGAAGGACGCCTGACACCACTGACACCGCCACTGTCACTCCTCATGTGGC
Organism: Eriocheir sinensis; assembly: GCF_024679095.1. Lineage (NCBI taxonomy): Eukaryota > Metazoa > Arthropoda > Malacostraca > Decapoda > Varunidae > Eriocheir > Eriocheir sinensis. The sequence goes on along the minus strand of NW_026110950.1, from coordinate 193,105 downwards.
TGCTGCTTGCTTCCTCCTCCTTAATCTGCCCTTGCCTTCTCTCCTCTCCCTCCCTCCCTCTCTCCTTCCCATACTTTTATCCTCTTCCTTCACCTCCTCTTTATGTCCTTCCTTGCCTCTTTCTTTCCCTCTCCTCTGTCCTCCTCTCCTCTCATCTCCTTCCCTCTCCTTTTCCCTTACCCCCTCCCTTGCTTCCCTCTGTCCTGGAAGCTGGAAAGGTGACAAGCAGGTGTTATGGGAGGAAGGGGCGAGGGGGGAAGAGGCGGAGGGGGAAGGGGGTCGTCTGGATGCTTTACCAACACTAAAATGGTCTTTATACTGTCAGGTCCAAAGAGGTGTTGCGATGGCAGTAACACTCGCCTTTACGTGCTAACACCGCCATCACCGCTGACGTGTTACTGCTGCCACCACCACCACCAGTACCACCACTACTACGACCAAAATGTACATACAGTAACTCCATCATTGTAATGCCGGGATGTGTAGGGAGGAGGAAAAACTTAGAGATATAAAACAAAAGACCAGAGGGTACGTCATTGTAAGTGATTATAAGTATCTATAAGTGAGTATAAGTGACTACAAGTAGTTATAAGTGATCATAAGTAGTTATAAGTGATTATCAGTCATTATAAGGCCATCATAAGTATGTGATTAATTATAAGAAGCTATCATAAATCACAACCTATAACACTATGTATCGGAAAGCTTGGGTTGTCTATGTATTGTATAACATAACAAATCCCCCCTCAGACTACAATTACACAATGCGGTGCAATACTTCACGCCACTGTCCCGCCAGAATTCAGCGTCAGCCGTCCCTCGAAGCAGTTGCCAGCCACCTTGCTTGTAAATGTCCTATCTGATAAAGTCATCCACCTTACATAGATTTTTTTCGCAGCTCCAAAAGTAAATCTCGTCACCTTGCAAGTTAAGAGATCATAACCCATATGTACTACTTGCCCCCCCCTTTTCCCGCTCTTACGGGACGCCGCTCTCGTCGCAGGCGAGTATAAAAACTCGGGGTGGCTTTTCCCGGGCATCACTTGCCCTCTCACCCAACTGTTGTGCCCACAGGTACATACGTGACTCTCCCTCCTCCCCCCATTTTTTCCCCCTACGTGCTCCCCAGTGTTAGTTATCGTCTCCCCTTTAACTAACCTGTGTCTTAATTATCATGTCAATGCATTTCTGATCCTATTAATTTAAATAGATCACTCGCCCGCTCACACAAGTGTTGTGCCCACAGGTTTGGCGGCCAACTCCTGCCACACACACCCGCAAACCCACACACATACAACCTCTACACCTACACGAACCCGTGATTCTTTCCCAATGTGTTCTTTTAGCTGTTAACCTCAGTACTCCTCTTTTTTTTTCCGTGATAGGGTAGAAAGAAGGAAACCCCTTAACAATATATTCATTTGATCTTCATACAATTTGTAAAAGAGGCAAAATGCAGCTTCTCTCACATGCTTTTGAATTGCAATGTTAAAGAGTAGTAAAACATGAAGGACCTCCTCTAATTTTCCACTTGCAAGCTAAATATAATTGTAAGAGAGAGAGAGAGAGAGAGAGAGAGAGAGGCTTTCTTGGCTATATCCTGCACCGCATACTGCCGCTGCATCGCGCTCCTGGGAATTAGGGGCGCTGTTATGATGACTCATCAGGGTTGGCATTAAAAAAAAAAAAACACCCTTCCCCCCCCCCCCAAAAAAAAAAGTAAGTGTTAAAATATTTTACATAAAATTTAGTTTTATTTCCTATTGATAAATAAGGTCCATATATCTACATGAAATAAAATGGAAAATCCATAAAGATCTTCCAATAAAATATAAATAACATCAAACAGTTTTTTTTCTTTATCTTATTTGTGTTCTAGTTTTTGCTTAGACACACCTGACACATCATCACTCAGCCACCACGCTACGACACAAGCCAAACCATACTCGGATACTCCACATTACACCCATCCATATCACACAGTCACACCACAAATCGCACATAAATTGAGGCCATCTTACAACGTGACTATACCTCGCCGCTATAGCAAATCGTTTCACACAACACCACTTCGTACACATGAAAAACTAGTGTTTTCTATTTCATCAACCTTTTCCATTAAGAATAAATCAGGGCTCAATCTTATAGTTTCCAATGCCACACAGTTTGTGATAATTGTTTTACTGAAATCGACACATCATTTTGAAACTACTATATCAGTAGAGGCAGTAGCCACAAAGGGACCAACCTGCCAAAAAGGAGCAACACCTAAACAAGTGTCTGTCCTTCAGATAACACTTCACACATCTTGTTTTACCCTTGACTACTTTTTAATTTATTATTCAAATTGATTTAATATATAAATACGAAGAATATAATATATAATCATTCTTTTCCAGTGATTCCATCTGTTCCTGGCCTGCATCCTTCCCATTTTTCCAGTACTTTCACCACACTCTCACCCTCCCCCAGCTCTGTTTCTCTCCATTTCCCATGCACTGTGTGTCATCATGTTCTCCATTCCTTCTTCCTCTGTGCCTGTCTATTCCATTCATCTTACTCCAGTAGTCTTCTATAACTGATCTACCTTTTGAGTTCCTCTACCCTCTATTTTCAGTTTTATTCTCTGATTCATGTCTTTCTCTTCAAGGTTCTTCAGTCTTTTTCGTCCTTTACCTTTCTTTCCGGGGAAATGTACTGATCGTGTGTAGCTTACGTGCCTGCAGCCTTCATCCCAACCAGCTAACTTTCATTTAAAAGTCTGTATTTAATTATGTACTTTCCTATATCGATGTTATGCTCTCTTATTCTCGTCTGTGCTGACCCACTTATGTCATCTTCCTTAATTTCCTCTGCCTCATTTTGTTTTTCTCTCCTTTCTAGCTATCGCCAGTTTTACCCCGTACTCCCACTGCCTCCGTAATTTCCTCTGCCTCATTTTGTTTTTCTCTCCTTTCTAGCTAGCGCTAGTTTTACCCCGTACTCCCACTGCCTCCGTAATTTCCTCTACCTCCTGTTGCCACTTTTCTCATTACCTATTGCTAGGTCTACCCAGTAGTCAGAGCAAAGAAGCTGCCTACCCCCCCCCCCCCCCCACACACACATCTACCCCGAGAGAGAGAGAGAGAGAGAGAGAGAGAGAGAGAGAGAGAGAGAGAGAGAGAGATGCCGTAAGACACTCTGGGCAGCGGGCGGCACCACCACCACCTTTCGAACACAAAGGAACACAAAGAAAGAACACAAAGAAAGAACAAACAACAGCAGACCTGCTGGTCCTTACGAGGTTTGTGGTGACAAGCTACACTAACTATCTAATCAAAGGTGGAAGATGAAGGACAGCAAAGGCGAAGGCTCCTCCCCACCCCCCCATCCCTCCACCCAAAGCTGGCAGGAAAGGAAAAAGAACCATGCAGCATGGAAAAACTGCATGGAATTTATGTAGGAAAGAGGAAAGAACTACCATTACTGCTACCACTAACCGGGCGATAAAAGCGGACAAGGACACCAGTATTCGAAAGAACTTAACGTTATTACGACAATGAGTAATATCTTAGTTGCTGGTTGGATTCAAAACACTTGTCTAATCTATTCTTGAAGGCCGTAACTGTTGTACTATCAACGACATCACAAGGTAGAGAATTCCAAACATTAACAACTCGATTGAAGAAGAAGTGTTTAGCTTCGTGCGACGAGAATCTTTTACCACTTATCTTCAAATTGTGATTTCTTCTTGTTCTATTTGATCGATCAATTGTAAAGTAATCTTCCGCATTAATATCACTGAATCCTTTGAACATTTTAAACACTTCTATTAGATCGCCTCGCATTCTTCGTTTTGATAGGCTGAATAAATTGACTTCTTTAAGCCTTTGTTCATATGACAAATTTCTCAACCTAGGAATCATCTTTGCTACTCTTCGTTGGACCCGTTCCAACTTTTCTATGTCTTTTCTGTAGTAGGGAGACCAAAACTGTACACAGTACAGCCCTGCCGCGCTGCCGCTTACCGCCGCGATTGAGGACACAACACAGTGACCACACAGTTCAATGCACGTGGTCACACTGGACGGTTCTGCCGCGCGGTCGACCACCATGTTTGACGTTGATTTGTTTATTCAATTAGTGTAATTGTCAGTCTTTCCTCGGCACATATTGCCCTCCTGAACTGTGTGTTTTGTTTGGAGATGTGAGGCCTTAGAACTTGCAGCCATTCGGTAATTAATATCATAAGAACATCAGAACGTAGGAGTCTGCAAGAGGCTGGTAGGCCTGTAGAAGGCAGCTCCTTTGAACCTAAGCTCCCGTGAAATTAACCCAACCTTATATCACTGTCTATGAATTTATCTAATATATTTATTAATGCAACAATTGTACTGGGACTCACCACATGACTCCTCTGCCTGTTCCACTCATCTACCATTCTTTTAGTAAACCATTTTTTGCCTAGTTCCTTGTTGAATCTGAATTTATCGAGTTTAACCCCATTACTACGTGTCCTACCCGGTATTCTTACCAACATAGGCGGGGTAGGCGGTGGTCGAGCTGGTTCGAATCCCCACGCTACCACCTCGGATTTTTCAGTCACCGCCGAGTGGCTTAAAACTACCAACGTGCTGTCCTGAAGACCACCCAGCAAGCCGGACTCTAGAGGAAGCCGTCCAAGCGAATCAAGAACGAGTTCCGGGGGGCAGCATGAGCCAATACAAGATGGCGCCACTATAAACACTCGCCTGCGTCAGAACGGGCTGGGCCGACCATCAGGCCCCACCGTGAAGAAGAGTTGGGCCGACCATCAGGCCCCACCGGGAAGAAGCCTACCGGTGCAATAGGCCGCAACATAAAAAAAAACATAACCTTTTTAGTACCCCCCTTATTACAGCCCTTTATCCATTTATAAACCTCGATCATGTCTCCACGCACCCTTCGCCTTTCTAGAGAATGCAAGTTTAACTGTGTGAGTCTTTACTCGTATGGAAAGTTTCGTAACCCTTGAATCATCTTAGTCATCCTTCTCTTTACCGATTCTAGCATTTTTATATCCATTCTATAGTAAGGTGACCAGAACTGAGCCGCATAATCAAGATGAGGTCTAACTAATGCTAAATATATTTTGAGGAAGACTTCGGCGCTTGCTTACGCTCCTTGAGATAAAACCCTGTACCCCGTGTGCTCGATTTTTAGCTTGATTGCACTGTGCCCTTGAACTGAGATCAGAGCTCACAAACACCCCCTATTCTCATAAAACTTCTCAAACTTTTCACTAGTTTCCCTCTCAGCATGAAATGGGCGAGCCAAATTTCTCAGGCATGTGGGCTCTTTAAGTAATCCTTTTGCCTCAGGGACACACACAACCTTGAGGTTTAGTCCCAGTCACACTTTCACGACAATGACTCCCGGCGCCCTTCCGACATCAGACCACGCGCTGACAGTTCTGGAATGTCGCGCTGCTAGACGTACGTAACGACCATCGTTAAGTACATCCCCTTGAGTGCCAACCATAGCCGATGTCGAAACGACGTTGTTGAGATGGACATCCGACGGCCGTAGCTTATTCGCAACGGGTGACGGATGTCAGGGAGGGCCTCGATTGTTTTTAAATTTCCAAAACTGTCTGCGTGCGGCCCGACGGTGGGAGGCGTGGTCTGAGTCGGGAAAGCGCCGGGAGTCATTGTCGTGAATGTGTGACAGGGGCTTTACCGCTGCCGCGCGACGAAACATAAGAACATAAGAACATTGGGAAACTGCAAGAGGCCGAGTGACCTATACAGGGCAGCTCCAGAATCTCCCCCACTACTCACGATGGGTGAGGTGTAGTTTCACGGGTTACAGATAGAGGCTTGATCCTCATTTACCTTCGGTACGGGCGTACGCTCCAGTACCCTGTCTCCTTACTGCACCCACACCTCACTGCCACCTGTCATCCTCGTCCATGTAGCTGTCCAGTCTACTCTTAAAACAAGCTATCGTCCCTGCACTATGTGATTGCTGAATCTATTCAATTCCCCCACCACCCTATTACTAAACCAATGCTTGCCTATATATCTCCTAAATCTATACCTTTCTAGTTTAAATCCATTACTGCGTGTTCTTTCCTGCTGGCTAATACTCAGTACTTTACTTATATTGCCTTGTTGTAGCCCTTGACCTATTTGAATACTTCTATCAGATCTCCTTGCACTCTTCGGCTTTCTAGTGAATGTAAGTTTAGATGTTTCAGCCTATTTTGGTATGGGAGGTTCCTCAGCCCCTGAATCATCTTGGTCATCCTCCTCTGAACTGATTCTAGCAAGTTGATGTCCATTCTGTAGTGTGGGCACCAAAACTGGACAGCATAATCTAAGTGTGGCCTAACTAACGCTAAATAGAGTCTGAGGATGACCTCTGCACTGCTATTGGTTACCGTCCTGTTAGTAAAGCCTAATACCTGTTAGCCCTATTCCTCGCACTAATACATTGCCTCCTTAGTTTTAGGTCAGAGTTCACTAACACTCCCACATCACTTTCACACTCAGACCTGCCTATCGCTGTGGTGTCTAAACTATACCCGTGTAATGTGTTGCGTGTTCCTACACTAAGTACGCTACACTTGGTGATGTTAAAATTCATCTGTCATTTCTCTGACCAAGCTGACAGTTTGTTGAGATCCTCCTGCAGTGCTCTAGCATCCTCCCCTGTCCTAATAGCGCGTTCTATTTTGGTGTCAGCTGCAAATTAACCTATGTCACTAGTTATACCATTGTCTATGTCATTGATGTAGATAATGAATAGAAGCGGGCCTAAAACTGAACCTTGAGGAACCCCAGTGGTAACATTACCCCATTCGGATTTTTTACCGTTAATGGGAACCCTATGTTTCCTGTCGCTAATCCACGCCTTAATCCAATCAGATACCTTCCTTCTTATTCCATGAGCCCTGACTTTATTTAACTATCTCTGGTGAGGTACCTTATCGAAGGCTATACTAAAATCAAGATAAACTACATCATTGCTCTCATCATTGCCAGCTGCCTCGTATACTCTATTGTAAATGGATAAAAGATTAGTGAGGCACAACTTTCCTTTAATAAACCAATGCTGTGAGTCGTGAATTAAATTATGTCTGACACTATGGTCCTTCCAAACTTCCAAAGCGTGACATGTTACTGCTTAGACAGCGCCGCCGCCCTTCTCCACCCAGCGGTTTTGCCGCACGGCGAAATCGCCCAGTGTGACACCAGCCTAACGGTCAGCCAAGGCAGGTGCGTGTGGATGGTACTTGGGCACGCTTTGAAATGGTAGCCACGAAGAAAGTTGTTACTCTTCACTTTGCCCTGTGTTGGTTATTAGATAAGATTGTTACGTGGTTGTCGCTGTAATGTTTTGTCTGTCGCGTGGTCTCAGTTAACATATATTGCAATCTCCCGCCATTTCGTTTCATCATCATCATCGTCAGCATCACCATCATCATCATCATCATCATCATCATCATCGTCATCATCACCATCATCATCATCATCATCATCATCTCATTTCTTAGGCGACACAACCTTGCCGAGTCCGAGTTTTGAAGGAGCTTGCTTTATGTGATGCTTGGACTTATTTATGTTCAGTTAATCATTTATTTATTCGTGTTTATTTATTTGTTTATTTGAAATTTAAAGCACAAAACTCTGCCTATTTACTTATCTGTTTATCACACACACACACACACACACACACACACACACACACACACACACACACACACACACACACACACACACACACACACACACACACACACACATACACACACACACTCCGGTGGCTCAATCGGTAGAGCGCTGCGCTGCGATGCTTCACGGCTAGACAGGCGGCGGTTTGAGCCCCGCTCAGGCCGGATTCTCTCGGTTGACTAGGAGTGGTTACTGTTACCCTTTAAGCAAGGGGGATGGGGTGTGTGGTGTGCGAGGTCCTGGCAGTACCCAGAGATCGACTATAATGAGCACTTGCTCACGTCGGGAGGGTACCTGCTGGCGAAAGCAAGTCCAACCCGTGATCAGGCCGTAGTGAATTACACACACACACACACACACACACACACACACGCACACACACACACACACACACACACACACACACACACACACACACACCACAGACACACACACACGCACACACACACACACACACACAAAAAAAAAAAGGAGGAGAGAGAGAGAGAGAGAGAGAACGTTGAGTCAGTGAAGTCAAATTATCGTTTGTCGGGTTCATTTATTTTCTTGGGTCTCGTACAGTGGGTCACAGGCGAGGCTGTTTGGTTTGGTTAGCAGACGGTTCACCTCCACCACCACCACGACCAACAACAACACCAACACCACCCTCACCACCACCACCACCACCATCGCCACCACCATCACCACCACCACCAACAACAACAACACCAACACCACCCTCACCACCACCACCAACAACAACAACAACAACACCAACACCACCCTCACCACCACCACAAACAACAACAACAACAACACCAACACCACCCTCACCACCACCACCACCACCATCGCCACCACCACCACCACCACCATCATCGCCACTATCACCTCCACCACCACCACCACCATCGCCACCATCACCTCCACCACCACCACCACCACCATTGCCACCACCACCACCACCACCACCACCATCGCCACCACCTCCTCCACCACCACCAACAACACCACCCTCACCACCACCACCACCACCATCGCCACCACCATCGCCGCCACCACTACCACCACCATCGCCACCACCACCAGCACCAACAACAACAACACCACCCTCACCACCACCACCACCATCGCCACCACCATCGCCGCCACCACCACCACCACCATCGCCACCACCACCACTACCATCGCCGCCACCACCACCACCACCACCAGTATCTCGATCAACATCATCAACGCCAACAATAACAACAACAAAACCGTCCATCATTAGTCAGGCAGTCAGTAAGTCTGCCAGGTAGTTAGTCAGTTAGCTAGTCAGTCAGCCAACCAGTAGGTACAGTCATTCATCAATCAGTTAAAGCCAGTCAGCTTGTCAGGTAGTCAATCACTTAATCAGTTAGTTGGTCGATTAGTCATCCGGTTAGTCCTTCAGTTATCCAATCAGTCATTCAGTCAACCAATCAGTGTATCAGCTAGTCAATCAGGGAGTCAATGAGTGAGTGAGTGTATCGGGGAGTGAGTGAGTGAGTCAGTCAGTCACTCAGTCAGTAAGTCCCCCCGCCGCACCGTGAGGACAAATAATCATTAAAACAGTGTACCATTGAAGTGCCCCGCCGCGATGACTGCCTAACCTAGCTGATCGTGAAGGATTGCTCTCCCGCGGCGACGAGAAAACACAGCAAGACCACGCGACGTAGACCCGGCAAGACGAAGGGGAAGACGAAGATTATGATGAGGAAAAAGAAAAAAGAAGAAAAAGAAGATGAAGAAGAAAAACAGATGATGATGTAAAACAGATGAGGGATAACATGAATAAGAAGAGAAAAAATAGAAATAGAAGAAGAAAAAGACGAAAGTTAAGAAAAAGAAGAAAATGATGATAATAATAATGATGACGATTAGGAGGAGGAGAAGGAGGAACACGGCGGGCGGATGGGTAGGTAGGGTGGAGGGATTTAAAGGTTGGGTTGAGTGGGTTGGGAGCATGTTGGAGTGGATATGGGTGGGGGTAGGTGGACAGGGGTGGGTGAGGTGCTGTGGGGGTGGATGCATGGGAGAGGGCATTTTGGGTGAGCAGGGGTGTGGAGACGGGCATTTTGATAGGTAGTGATTGAACGGTGGTTAGGTGGGTGGGGTGGAGGTAAGCTGGGTGGGTAGGCCAGATGGGTGGATTGGGAAGGGGTGGGGTGGGGGCAATAATCATTTCGGGGTGGGCGGGGGGTGGGCGGGGTGGGGTGCTGTGGGGTGAGCCTGTGTGCGTTGTTCCTCTACCACAGCGTCTCTTTGTCCTGTCCGCAGGTTGGCGTCGTGACGCAGAGCACAGGCTGGTGTGTGGAGGACGGAGCGGCGCAGGGTAAGGAAAGGGCTGCTCCACACAAGGTCCACACACTCCTCCACCCATCTAGCCACCCATGTCCCTCCTCCCTACATCTATCCACCTCTCTCTCCCTTCTTCCGATTTTTATTTTTATTTACGTGTTGTCCCCCATGCATTCATCCACGTCCACCTCCCTCAACCCTTCTTTCTTTTATATTTCGTGTCATCTCTTTGCCCTGCTCTATCCACATCGTCTGTCCCCCTCCTTCCATGCGTCCAGCTCTCCTTCCTTCCCCTCGCCCATACAAGTCGCTCCTGTCACCCACTCCCACACTGTCTCTCTCCCTCCCTCCGTGAAGGCAGTCGGGGGCGAAGCCATCTTGGGGGTGACACGCGGCGGGCGACGGCGAGGAGGGTGCCGGGCCTGACGTTCCCGCTCCTTTCCTCCCGCCTCTCCCGGTGCTCGTTCATTTTTGTCGTTTGTTATCATGTGTTGTGGTGATAGAGGGGCCGCATACGGGGACGCACCTCCCCCGCCCCGCCCCGCCCCGCCCCGTGCCCCGTATTCCTGGCATGAGATAACTTAGCAAGTTTGTTCGTAACCGTCGTGCGGCGAACACTTGGCGAGACGACGAGCGAAAACTAGTGTATCTCTCAGTGTGTGTATGTGTGTGTGTGTGTGTGTGTGTGGTTGTGTGTGTGTGTGTGTGGAATTTTTTTGGGGGGGGGGGAGCGGAGCAGCATGTTAGGGCTACTACATATATTATTTTTCAGATTTTTCCTTACTGATCTTTCTCATAATAATAAAAAGAGTATAACTTTCCAAACGCGACAGAGGGTGCATTTTTTTTACGTCTCCGCCTATTGCGTCCGGGGTGATGGATGGTCTTCAGGACAGCATGTGGGTAGTTTTTCTTAAGCCACTCGGCGGTGACTGAAAAATCCGAGGTGGTAGCGTGGGGATTCGAACTCGTGTGGTCCATCACGTGGTGAATGTGGGCCCAGCACGGTACCACTTCAGCCACCGCCTACTTACTGGATAAACGTTTGCTCCTATTGGATAAACGTTTGCTGTGACTGGGTAAACGTTCCCGGTAATATCCAAATGTAACGTTCCTATTTATTTTGCCCTTGAGCTGCTTCACCGCCTTGCTTTAAAAAATGTTATCTTGTCCTTCCTCTGTCCCTTACCAGCGAATGTACGTGGTGAGGAGGACTGGAGGTGGAGGTGGATTCTTTCTAGATCTTCTTTAGGGAGTGGAGATGGAGTGGAGTTGGAGGTGAAGGGAGGGGTCGCCGCCATCCGTCAGAGGCGCTAATGACACTGTAAACAACCTCTGCATTACCTCCTCCTCCTCCTCCTCCTCCTCTCCATCAACTCATCTCCTTGAACTGACGGCTACCTCGTTTACCTCCTCCTCCTCCTCCTCCTCCTCCTCCTCCTCCTCTCCATCAACTCATCTCCTTGAACTGACGGTTACCTCGTTTACCTCCTCCTCCTCCTCCTCCTCTCCACCCCCTCATTTTCTTGAACTGCCGGTTACCTCGTTTACCTCCTCCTCCTCCTCTCCATCCCCTCATTTTCTTGAACTGCCGGTTACCTCGTTTACCTCCTCCTCCTCCTCTCCATCCCCTCATCTTCTTGAACTGACGGTTACCTCGTTTACCTCCTCCTCCTCCTCCTCCTCTCCATCCCCTCATCTTCTTGAACTGACGGTTACCTCGTTTACCTCCTCCTCCTCCTCTCCATCCCCTCATCTTCTTGAACTGACGGTTACCTCGTTTACCTCCTCCTCCTCCTCTCCATCACCTCATCTCCTTGAACTTACGGCTACCTCGTTTACCTCCTCCTCCTCCTTCTCCTATCCATCACCTCATCTCCTTGAACTGACGGCTACCTCGTTTACCTCCTCCTCCTCCTCCTCCTCTCCATCCCCTCATCTCCTTGAACTGACGGTTACCTCGTTTACCTCCTCCTCCTTTTCCTCCTCCTCCTCTCCATCCCCTCATCTCCTTGAACTGACGGTTACCTCGTTTACCTCCTCCTCCTCCTCCGCCTTGTTTTTTTTCCGTAATGGAGGAGGAGGAAGCTGATAGTATCTAATTTTCTTTCTGATTTTATCTCCATTTTTTTCACATTATTTAATCAAGTTTATATTATTGAGTGTGTACGAGAGAGAGAGAGAGAGAGAGAGAGAGAGAGAGAGAGAGAGAGAGAGAGAGAGAGAGAGAGAGAGAGAGAGAGAGAGAGAGAGAGAGAGAGAGAGAGAGAGAGAGAGAGAGAGAGAGAGAGAGAGAGAGAGAGAGAGAGATCGTAGATTTTTCTCGGTAATATGATTGTTCAGCATTACGCAGCAGTGACTATATTGCGTCGGTGTTTATATAGCTCTAGTAACTCAGCATTATTACGATTTTGTCTCAGGCGCGCTTGAAGGGTGTTTCGTGTTGACTTAGCTGAGCGAATTTCGTCGTTTATCCAAGGGTCAAAAGGCTTATTTATTTCTTTGGTGACAAAAGGAGCGCATTGTTCCAGGCAGTTTGAGAGTACAGACGTGAGGGAGTGTACCTGGATGTCTACGTTGTCTGTAGAGGAAATTTCCTTTAGGGCGGGAGCAACGCCTATTAAGCCATCACAGGACAGGTCTTTGCTGTGAGCCCCGAGATGACGAAAATTTCTCATTCCCGGCTTGCGTTTAGGTTTAGTAATTTTAACCGTTGCTGTTATAAGGTCACGGTCTGCTATAGTGTTAGGTATTATGTCTTTGTGTATTATTGCGTCATGTTTGTTAGTAACAATGATGTCTAGAAGTGTGGCTGACTGAGGGGTGACGCGGGTGTCAATAATCTGATGTAATTTATTTATACATATTATGGTACCTAGTTTGTTGCTGGTAGGTATATAGTAAAGCATATAAAAACTTTTGCTCCTCAGGCACATAATCTCAAGGTCTCGTGTATATAGTCAAAGGTTTGTTGAGACGCTGAGGGTAATTTTCTACAATGTACACTGATCCAGATGTCTTCAGTACCATTAGGCCTAGCAAGGTCACACGTAATCAGAGAGAGAGAGAGAGAGAGAGAGAGAGAGAGAGAGAGAGAGAGAGAGAGAGAGAGAGAGATGAGTGTGTGTGGGTGTTGAAGGGTGGGGGAGTAGATAGATAGATAGATGTTGGTAATGACAACAATATCAACTAACTAAAGCATTACGAAAGCATTATATCTAAAAAAAAAAAAAAAAAGGTCTCTCTCTCTCTCTCTCTCTCTCTCTCTCTCTCTCTCTCTTAATAAACAATGAAGGAAATCAGAAGCAAAGAGGGAAACGCATGCCGCGCCAAAACACTCGGCCGGCTCCTGCCATCCCAGACTCGACAAACGCAGCCTTTGCGCCGTCGCGGTGTTTACGATTAATTTAATATTCCCGTGAGGAGTTGTCCTGCAGTCGTCTGGAGTTCCCGCTCTCCCCCGCCTCGGCGGTGCTTGGGAGCGTCGGGGAGCCCAAGGCCTCTCTGGCGAGCGCCCAGGGCTCAGGGGCTCCGGCAGGGTGTCTCGGCTCCCTCGGGGCGTCCATGGCGGTGCTGGAGATCCCGAGTGTCCAGGGGCGTGGGGAGGGGAGTGCGTTTGGTGCTGTGTGTTGGTATGGGCGGGTCTTTTCTGGGGTGAAGGAGACTCATTCGTATCAGCACACAGCACCAAGGAAGGGCGATTTCTGAACAACTCCACCAAAGGGATATTACAGGTGAAAAACACCGAAAATAAGGACAATAAACTAAAGAAACATCAGAAATAGGATAACACTGGAACGGAATTCCAGGAAATAGATATGACGGTAGCACGCCATGAGAAAAAGGAAAAAAATTAAACGAAAACACGTACAAAAATCCAACATGAAGGCCCTTGGTGCCGTGTATTGGTGCGGGAGAGCCTTCTCTGGGGTGAAGGAGTCTCGGCTGTAGCAAGATACGGCACCAGGTGGAGGCGATGTAGATACTCTACAGTGCTGTCCAAACTGTTTCGCCTATTGTACCCTTTATTACATTCTCCCCTTGTTACGAACCCCCTATGGCTGACTAAAGTCAATTATATATATCATATTTGCATTACATTACATTATATTTACGTACACGTACAATACGCGTCCTTCTTAGGTAACCAACCGTCCCTCCCTCTCTCTTTTCCTTCATAGAACATGGGAAGTTTCTGCTGTGTGTGTGTGTGTGTGTGTGTGTGTGTGTGTGTGTGTGTTCATCGTCTTTTCACGTACCCCTTTGATCTATGCTGCGTACCCCGAGGGGTACGCGGACCCCAGTTTGGACAACACTGCGAGTCTACACAACACTGTCACACGACACATGAAGAAAAAGTACACCGGTGACAGGATAATGCAGAAAAGGAATACCAGGAAAAAAAAATCAGATACAAAACACAACATTAGCAAAATAACAACTTGGATTGAGGACTTTGTTGTGGCATGCTGGTACGGGTAAGCCTTCTCTGGGGTGAAGGAGACTCAGCTGTAGCAGGATACCGCATTAAGGAAAGGCGATGTAGATACCCTACACCACACTGTCACGCGGGAAATAAAGAAAAATAACACCGGAGACGGAATAATACAGAAGAAAAGGAAAAGGATCACATAGAAACACAACATCAATAAAGGGAAAACAACAAGGGGACTCGTCTTTTAGTTTGAGGAACATAACAGGATTTAAGTTTAAGCAACAACAAAGGATTTAAGTTTAAGGAACAACAAAGGATTTAAGGATCAAAAAAATATTTCAGTTCAAGGAACAAAAAAGGATTTCAATTAAAGGAACAAAAAAGGATTTAAGTTTACGGAGCAAAAAGGATTGAAGGGATGATAGAGGATTTAACTTTACGAAGTAAAAAAGGATTTAAGTTTACGGAGCAAAAAAAAGATTTAAGGAACGAAAGATGATTTAAGTTTAGGGATCAAAAAAGGACTTAAGTTTACGGAACAAAAAAGGATTTAAGGAACGAAAGATGATTTAAGTTTACGAAGTAAAAAAGGATTTAAGTGTACGGAACAAAAAAGGATTTAAGGAACGAAAAATGATTTAAGTTCAAGGATCGAAGTAAAGGATTTAAGTTTAAAGAACAAAAAAGGATTTAAGTTTACGGAGCAATAAAGGATTTAAGGAACGAAAGAGGATTTAAGTTTGAGGAACAAAAAAAGATTTAAGTTTAAGGAACAAAAAAGGATTTAAGTTTACGGAGCAAAAAAGGATTTAAGGAACGAAAGAGGATTCAAGCTTAAGGGACAAAGAAAGTATTTAAGTTCAAAGAACAAAATAGGATTTAAGTTTAAGTAACAAAATAAAGGCTTTAAGTTTAAGGAACAGAGAAAGGATTTAAGTTTACGGAGTAAAACATGATTTAAGGAACAAAAAAGGATTCAAGTCTACGGAGCAAAAAAGGATTTATGAAACGAAAGAGGATTTAAGTTTAAGGAACAAAATAAAGGATTTAAGGAACAAAAAGGATTTAAGTTTAAGGAACAAAATAAAGGATTTAAGGAACAAAAAGGATTTAAGTTTAAGGGACAAAAAGGATTTAAGTTTAAGGAACAAAAAGGATTTAAGATTAAGGAACAAAACGGATTTAAGTTTAAGGAGCAAAAAGGATTTAAGTTTAAGGAACAAAAAAAAGATTTAAAAAGTCGTGGAAATGAGTGAAGTAATAAAAATAAGAAGAGAGAGAGAGAGAGAGAGAGAAGGAAAGGAGATGGGAAAAAGGTTCAGAAGAGGAGGAAGTGATCAAGAGGAGGAGGGGAAGAAGGAAGATCAAAGGAAGGAGAGGGGAGAAATATGATAAAGAATAGAAAAGCTGTGGAAGTGGTGTCTTGATAACTCCTCTAACCTCTTTTTCATCGATTTCTGCAACATTCGCGGTCCTCGTTCTAATTTTCATTCTGTGGAACACCGTCTCTCCTCCTCTAAACCTCACCTTCTCTTCCTCACCGAAACACAGGCTTTTGAGCCTTTTGACAACAATCTCTACTCTGTTCCCTCCTACTATCTCTATCCTAAATTTCAATCCAAAGCTGGATGTTGCGTCTACGTGGGCAACGACATCACTTGCTCTCGTCCCCACGAAATTGACTCTTCTGAATTTTCCACAATCTGGCTAAGACTTCATTGTTATTCTATTACTTAATACATATGTGCTGTTTATCTCTCACCTAACTCTACTAACTATGTAAAATTCTTTGACTATTTGAATTCTAAAGTGGAGCACATCTTGACCCACTCTCCCTTCGCTGAAATTTCCATCTTGGAAGATTTCAATGTTCACCACCAGCTTTGGCTTTCATTCTCTTTCACTGACCAACCTAGTGAACAAGCCTACAATTTTGCCCTCCTCAACGGCCTGGAGCAGTTGGTTCAGCACTCTACACGTATTCCCGACCGTCTTGGAGACCGACCCAGCAAACTAGACCTCTTCCTTACCTCTAACCTTTCTGCTTACTCTGTTAAACTGTTTTCTCCGCTGGGCTCCTCCAATCACGACCTTATTTCGGTATCCTGTCCTATCGCTTCTGTACATCCTCTTGACCCACCGAAGAGGCGATGCTTTTGTTTTGTTTCAGCTCGGTGGGACGACCTGAGGGTGTACTTTTCCGATTTCCCGTGGAATGATTACTGCTTCCAGGAGAGAGACCCCTCTGTGTGTGCCCAGCGCATCACAGAGGTGATTGTCTCTGGAATGGAGGCATACATTCCACGTCCACTTACTTCCACGTACTCACGCTAAAAAGCCTTGGTTTAATCACGCTTGTTCTCGTGCTGTCAAACATAGACAGGCAGCTCACAAAAGATACCAGAGCTTTCGAACTCCCGCTAACCATGATCTTTACATTTCTGCCCGGAATCGTGCCAAATCTATTCTCCGACTTACCAAAAACGCCTTTATTGATAGAAAATGCCAAAACTTTTTTTTTTTTTTTAATTCTTCCCGGGACTTCTGGCATCTACCCAAAAACATCTCCTCCAACTTCACTTCTTCCTTTTTCCCTCCTCTCCTTAGTCGTGACAGCAGCACTGCCGCCTCATCTGTCTCTGAGGCTGAACTCTTCTCTCTAACCGTCTCTAAAAACTCCACTCTTAGTCTGGTGGAATTACACTTAACCATGCAATGCAACATATACAATGTGTTATGGCATTTTATGATGTATTAGGGTCTACTGATCATAAATCAGCCATATGCCAAGCTGGCTTGCTTGAGGATTTTTTTTATTGATAAAAATCCAAGTTAGCTGCTGTCAATTACCAATTTGTAGCTTATCATCATAACTTTTTTTTTAATATTCTACCTAGGAATGTAATTTTGGTGGCTAATTATAGGTTTTGGGGGTCAATGAGATCATTGGAAGGGCTATTTTTTAATTCATGAACTAATTTTCATGTAAAAGTCATAATCCCATGACCATTCTTGTATTTACATGGTGTCGTGCAAACACACATTTATACAACAAGCGGTGATTCCTATCAAATTCCTTACCACTGGTATTTTACCCGCAATACAAAAGCATTAACAATTATAGTCAATCTCAAAATCATCTACATCGACGGCAGTGACAGTATTGGGATTTTTGCAGAGTCCGCAACATGACATTTACAGAATACTGAACAAGAAAGATGGGCAGTTAAACAACTGCACCTAGCAGTAGAACATGAAGAACATGCACATTTGATCATTTTCAGTACATGCAAAGGTGCTGGTGATACATCTAAAGGCATGACAACAAGAGTACACATTTGTGCATCGATGTCCATGGTCCACCCGTAGTGAGCAGGGTTGAGCTGTGGAGGGTCCTTATCCATGTAAGACCTCCAAACGGCAGTTTGAAGATGTGCCCTGAATACGTGTTTTTCGAAGCATTCAGAGGTAGGTGGAAGAGTTCGTAGTTCAGGTGCCGCATTCATCTTGTGGTTTCCCATCTTGAAGGTCCAGACTTTGTTCCTGAGAGCTGTCATGCTTGTTTCTTGAGGAAACCCATAACAAGCAGCAATGATCTTTGTCGCTTCAGTGACCACATGATCGATGGGTTCCTCAACATAACCCAGTTTCCTCAAGGTAAGTCCAGATTTGAGGTCTTTCACTGCTGTAGCTTTTCCATTCCAGAACATGTACGACACAGTGCCACAACCGGTAAGGCAGTGAACAGGCAATAGATCCTGAAGGATGTCGATATGCTTTTCGACAGTGGCCAGTTAGCATAGGATATTGAGAGACTTGTCCCACACATCACTAATTCACAAGTGAGATGGTTTTCATGATATGCATGAAGCAGCAAAACAAAAATGTCTGTGTCACCTGCCTAGACAGTGATTCGAGTCTTTCCAGGAGTAGGTAGGAAGACACCTACCGAACGGGCGCAAGCCACTCCCGGTGAGGTATATATGGGAGGTGAGAAGGGAGTTGAAGCCCTCCAAAGACCCTCCCCATGTCCTCACTAACCGTTTCCCTATTGTCTCATCAACACCGGAGTGTAGCTCAACATGCTCTCTAAAGACAGATCCTCTCTCTATCCACACCACACTACATTCACACAACATATACACCTTTTCCCAAAATTCAAATTTCAAAATGGTACACCTACATCATGCCTCGGAGTCCCCGCCTGGGGGGGGGGGGGGGCACAAATTCCCCCTGGGAGGACTCCCCTTCTGGCTGCCGACCTGAGAGGCGTCTTCATAACTCCTCGAACCTCTTTCTTCTCAATTTCTGCAACATTCGCGGTCTTCGTTCTAATTTTCATTCTGTGGAACACCATCTCTCTTCCTCTAAACTTCACCTTCTCTTTCGCACCGAAACACAGGTTTCTGAGGCTCTGTTCCCTCCTACTATCTTTATCCTAAATTTCAATCCAAAGCTGGATGTTGCGCCTATGTGCGCAACGACATCACTTGCTCTCGTGCCCACAACCTTGATTCTTCAGAATTTTCCACCATCTGGCTAAGACTTCATTGTCATTCTATTACTAAATACATGTGTGCTGTTTACCTCTCACCTAACTCAACTAACTATGTAAAATTCTTTGACTATTTGAACTCTAAAGTGGCGCACATCTAGACCCACTCTCCCTTCGCTGAAATCTCCATCCTAGGAGATTTCAATGTCCACCACCAGCTTTGGCTTTCATCTTCTTTCACTGACCATCCTGGTGAATAAGCCTACAACTTTGCTATCCTCAATGACCTAGAGCATTTGGTCCAGCACCCTACACGTATTCCCGACCGTCTTGGCGACAGGCCCAGCATTCTATACCTCTTCCTTACCTCAAACCCTTCTGCTTATTCTGTCAAACTGTTATCTCCGTTGGGCTCCTCCGATCACAATCTTATTTCTGTATCCTGTCCTATCGCTCCTGTACACCCTCTGGACCCGCCGAAGAGGCGATGCTTCTGGCATTTTGTTTCAGCTCGGTGGGACGACCTGAGGATGTACTTGTCCGATTTCCCGTAGAATGATTACTGCTTCCATGATGGAGACCCCTCTGTGTGTGCTCAGCGCATCACAGAGGTGATTGTCTCTGGAATGGAGGCATACATTCCACGTACTTTCTCTACTCCTCACGCTAAAAGCCTTGGTTTAATCACGCTTGTTCTCGTGCTGTCAATGATAGAGAGGCAGCTCAAAAAAGGTACCAGAGCCTTCAAACTAATGCTTACTACGAACTTTACATTTCTGCCCGGAATCGTGCCAAATCTATTCTCCGACTAACTAAAAACTCTTTCATTAGTAGAAAATGACAAAACCTTGCTTTCTCTAACTCTTCCCGTGACTTCTGGCATCTAGCCAAAAATATTTCCTCCAACTTCACTTCTTCATCTTTCCCTCCACTCCTCAGTCCTGACGGCAACACTGCCGTCTCATCTATCTCTAAGGCTGAACTCTTCTCTCAAACTTTTTATAAGAACTCCATTCTTCAAAATGATGTTTTCTATGCCCTCTCTGGCCTCAATCCTCAGAAGACTTATAGACCTGATGGAGTGCCTCCTATTGTCCTTAGAAACTGTGCCACCGTGCTGTCACCCTGCCTGGTCAAACTGTTTCGCCTCTGCCTGTCAACATCTACCTTTCTTTCCTGCTGGAAGTATGCCTTCATACAGCCTGGGCCTAAGAAGGGTGACCGTTCCAATCCCTCAAACTACCGTCCTATAGCTTTACTTTCTTGACTATCTAAAGCTTTTGAATCAATCCTTAACCGGAAGATTCAAAAGCACCTTTCCACTTCTGACCTTCTATCTGATCGCCAGTATGGGTTCCGCAAGGGGCGTTCTACTGGTGATCTCCTCGCCTTCCTAACTGACTCTTGGTCATCCTCTCTTAGCCGTTTCGGTGAAACCTTTGCTATTGCGCTGGACATCTCAAAAGCTTTTGATAGGGTCTGGCACAAATATTTGCTTTCCAAACTACACTCCTACGGTGTCTATCCCTCTCTCTGTACCTTTATCTCCAGTTTCCTTTCTGTCTGTTCTATTTCTGCTGTGGTAGACGGTCACTGTTCTTCCCCTGAACCTATTAACAGTGGTATTCCACAGGGTTCTGTCCTATCTCCCACTCTCTTTCTCTTGTACATTGATGATCTTCTTTCCAAAACGATCTGTCCTATCCATTCTTACGCCGATGACTCCAGTCTGCATTACTCAACTTCTTTTAATAGAAGACCCATCATACATGAACTTAACGATTCAAGGTTGGAGGCAACAGAACGCTTAGCCTCAGACCTTACTATTATTTACGATTGGGGCAAGAGGAACCTGGTGTCCTTCATCGCGTCAAAAACACAGTTTTTCCACCTATCTACTCGACACAATCTTCCAAACAACTATCCACTATTCTTTGACAACACTCAGCTATCACCTTCCTCAACACTAAACATCCTCGGTCTATCCTTAAATCAAAATCTCAACTGGAAACTTCATATCTCATCTCTTACTAAATCAGCTTCCTCGAGGCTGGGCGTTCTGTACCGTCTCCGCCAGTTCTTCTCCTCCACACAGTTGCTATCCATTTACAGGGGCCTTGTCCGCCCTCGTATGGAGTATGCATTTCATATGTGTGTGTGTGGGGGGGGGGAGGGGGTCCACTCACACAGGTCTCCTTGACAGAATGGAGTCAAAGGCTCTTCGTCTCATCAGCTCTCCTCCTCATACTGATAGTCTTTTACCTCTCAAATTCCCCCGCCATGTTGCCTCTCTTTCTATCTTCTATCGATATTTTCATGCTGACTGCTCTTCTGAACTTGCTAAATACATGCCTCCCCTCCTCCCGCGGCCCCGCTGCACACGACTTTCTACTCATGCTCATCCCTATACTGTCCAAACCCCTTATGCAAAAGTCAACCAGCGTCTTTACTCCTTCATTCCTCACGCTGGTAAACTCTGGAACAATCTTCCTTCATCTGTATTCCTTTCTGCGTACGACTTGAACTCTTTCAAGAGGAGCGCATCAGGACACCTTTCCTCCCGAAATTGACCTCTCGTTTTGGACACTCCTTTGACCTATGTTCGGGAGCAGTGAGTAACGGGATTTTTTTAACTTTATTTACGCCCTTGAACTGTCTCCTTAACTGTAAAAAAAAAAAAAAAATTGTGGGATAATGACGTCTGCTTCCTCATGTGTTGCTCGGAGGTCAGTTCTAGCCTGAACTGCTCCATTGCTCACTTCCATGGGAATTGGGTCAGATCCGATGACGACGAGTCTATATGCGCTGGACACCTTCCCTTTCTGGTTACAAATGTACTGAAAAATCAAGTAAATGAGGTGACACTTGTTTTCAGTTACTGTGAGACACACCTTTTGTGGTGACAGCGGCGTGGATAATGACAACTGATACCTTCGGGAAGCTTATTTTCCTGGTCGCAATCTCCTGATGACTTCTTTTGTGCTCTTCTCGATATACCTGTCAATCACCAGGTAAGTGTCAGCTTGACGAAGATAAACATCAAGATGCCTCAAGAAATGTTGGATGAAATCCTCAACTGCGCATTTATATGGCCACTTTACCACCCAGAGAAAAGCACATCCATCTATCACAAATGTATTTGAAGGTGTCAATGGACGGGGTGGCATTTCTACCTGAAGTTTTGACTTCAATGAAGATTTGGAAGATGTAAGACGCATGTCGACAGTGTTCTCATCAGTATTCTATTCTATGACCTTTGCTGCTGTGTGCGCTGCAGACGATTTGAAATAAAGTACCTCATCATGTGTTGATGTCACACCAAAGCTATGGAAAGTTTTTATCAGGTTTTTGTCATGTGCGATGAGTCTTAATGAAACAGAAGTTACAGAAACAGCAGAAAGAAGAGCTAGGAATGCTGGACTGCATTCACAAAGAGCATCATCCAGGTTGCTTCGCTTGTCAAAAGTAGATCCGTCTCGTCTCATCTCTGCTGATTCATTGGGTATTTTCTTTGCTAATTTATTAAGTGAATGATCCAGGTCCTCGTCACTTTCAGTAGCAAATATTTTGAATTTAATAGATGCTTGGTTACGGAAGATCAGTATGTTTGCTATTCCATTGCCAGATAACACCAACAGCTCGGGTAAAGTATCTGACAATCGCAATGTTAATGTTCTGCGTGAAAGTTTAGATCCCCCATGATACTGGTAGAGCTCATAAATTTCAACTGAATTCCAGACTAGTGTGCTGTCATTCAACATTGTGTCAACAGCCGTCTGGAAGGCAGAATCTTGTGATTCAAACGTTTCTACTGCTACTGGTTTGTTGCACTTGAAGGATGAAAAAGTCCTTATGATACTGGCCATCGGTTGCATGAAGGTCGCTTGTAGCTTGCAGTACTCTAAATCCAACGTCTTCTGCACATATGTCATTCCGTTCACTACATATCTCAAGGATAGTTTCTATGACTGATTTTTGTGACTTACCCGATCTGCAGTTCTACAAAGGACAACCCTTCACCATCTGTCTGGATGTCGTGGATCAAATGGAAGACATTTCTCTCCACAGAAGATACAGTGCTCTCTAAAATTAAAGCAGCGTTCGGTGACACTTCTGCATCGCTTCGTCACAGGTTCAGCACTTGATGGTGCAGGTTCTATCCCTTGAGGCTTTGAAGACCGATTAATATGATGTCTTGAGCTGCAGGTAGGGATGCAATTTTAGAGGCATCTGTAGGTTGTAGACCTAGATTCATCACTGGGAAAATGTTTATGCTGTCCATCATTGCGGAGAATGCTCGACTTTCCAAGACGTTATACGCCCACACTACAAAAGCCGCCAGCACTATTCCGACTACAACCGTTTGTATAGTTCTTCAAAAAGCAGTCCTCGTCATTCATCTTCAATAAAACTCCTCTAAAAAAAAGGAAAGCAAGCATTATATACATATATGTATTTATTAGCACTTTATTCATAATTATTAGTGACCAAACCATAGACATTCGCCAATAGTCCAGTGTAAAATGCAATTTTTAGCGAATTCGGTGTTGAAATACATACATTTATTGCTTCCAAATGAATTCCTTGATCCCCAAAATCTATGGTTTGACACCAAAATCAAGCCTCTACATGAAATATTAAGAAAGTTATGGTGAAAAACAGAATTTTCATAGCTGCAAAGCGGCCATCTTGGATTTTCGTCCATAAAAAAAATTACAATCATGCCAGCTTGGCATGCGGCTGAAGTAGACCCTAATACAACATAAAATGCAATAAAACATTGTAAATGTCTCAAAACCAGAATCACTAAAAAATGGCCATTTTTTCACCGGACTATCTGGACGATTCTCGGCATATTCCTCTTTACTCATCCCCCCTCTGACTCCTTTATGCCTGTTATTAAGCTTCTTAAGAATGATATTTTCTATGCCCTCTCGGGCCTCAGTCCTCAAAAGGCTTATGAACCTGATGGAGTGCCTCCTCTTGTCGTTAAAAACTGTGCTTCCGTACTGATACCCTGCCTGGTCAAACTCTTTCGCCTCTGCCTGTCAACCAGCAGCTTCACTCTTTCATCCCTCACGCTGGTAAACGCTGGAACAATCTTCCTTCATTTGTATTTCCTCCTGCCTACGACTTGAACTCTTTCAAGAGGAGAGTATCAGGACACCTCTCCTCGCAAACTTGACCTTTCTTTCGACCACTCCTCTAACTCTTTTTAGGAGCAGTGATTAGCGTTTATTTTTTCATATAATATGTTTCCTTTTTTATGCCCATGAACTGACTCCTTTGCTGTAAAAAAAAGGAAAGTAAAGAGAGAAGACAGGGGAGTAAAATGAAGGGAAGGAGGAAGATGAGGATGACAGTGATATGCCTGAAAGAAAATTAAAGGAAACAAACAGAAAAAAAAGTGCATCAAAGAGAAGGAGAGAACACGGAAGGACAGAACAGAGATAACTCAAAAGTATAAAGAAGTGGAAGTAGGAGGAGCGAAAGGAGAAATAATAGGAGGAGGAAACACGAGGTGATGACGCAGGGAAGGGAGAAGGAATAAAGTTTGGAGGGACGAAAACTGTTGGAAGGTGAGGAGGTGAAGGAGGAGGAGAGGAGGATACGAAAAACTAAGTGGTCGGAGGAGAATAGGAAAGAAGAAATTAATTGAAGTAAAAATATAAGCTAAAGTGAAGGAAGGAGGAGGAGGAGGAGGAAAGAAAGTAAAGATATAGTTAGGGGCACACGTTATAGCTGCGCGTGGTCTCGGTGCTCATCCCCGACTCATTGGCCGCTGTGTCTGTGGAAAGTAAGAAAACAGTCTGCCTTCCCCAGGCTTCCACAGGCAACCATTTATCGACCAGCCCGAAGGGGAGGATGACCGGCTGGGTGGGCTGGGTGCTGATAGCCAGTCATGCTCTCACGGAGGAGACAAAGCGAGGAAGAGGAGGAGGAAAAATAATAAAAAAAAGTTGAAAATAATTGAGTATAACAGGAATTAATAAGGTAGATAAGTTATAAGCTTTCCTTTATTGGTGAGGTTCATCTTAATCCAACGTTGTTTCAAAATAGTTGAGTTTAATTTTCAGCAATGCTATTTTTCTTATATAAATATAGTTTATTTTAAGTTGACGCTGCTTCGAATAATAAGGTTTAATATCCTGCAAGCTTCATGTTACTTACCGTCGCTCAGTTTTCCTTGTATTAGTCAAGTTCATTTTAATTTAATTGTTTCCCGAATAGTTAACATTGATTTCGTCCGCGCCCAGTCTTGGGCACCCATTCTTCTACGGTTCCCCTGCCATACCTTCAACGTCTTTAAGTGCATGACTTTGCATTCGCCAAATCTGGAGGACATCTGATACTTTTCAAATCACTGGCTAAATATGATTAAGGTCCTTTTCGATAATTTCGCAATCGGCCGTGGTGAGGACCCTTCCACTCAATTTGGTACCATCAGCAAAGTTTGATGAGGAGGATTTCAGTCCTGCGTCTAAACCGTTGATGTATATGGCAAAAAGATGAGTCATAACATTGACCCGTAAGGTACTCCACAATTGTGTGGTAGTAACACAGTTATATACATTGGGAGTGCGTCATTTCTGTGCTGCTGCCACTATTAAAACTACTAACACTGCTGCTCCTGCTGCTACTACTACTACTACTATTACTATTACTACTACTACTACTACTACTACTACTACTACTACTACTACTACTACTACTACTACTACTACTACTACTACTATTACTACTACTACTACTACTACTACTACTACTACTACTACTACTACTACTACTACTACTACTACTACTACTACTACTACTACTACTACTACTACTACTACTACTACTACTACTACTACTACTACTACTACTACTACTACTACTACTACTACTACTACTATTACTACTACTACTACTACTACTATTACTACTACAACTACTGTCACTACTACCACCACTACTATATATTATTTAGGATGACCTGCATACTGACTGCCCAGGCCGGGATTCAAACCCTGGCCAGCGGATTGGTAGGTAGGCATGCCAGCCACAGCACCATGGAGCCATGTATTATACTAGGACTTGGCACTGGTATCTTATGCTATTTATTCCTGGCTAGTTGGACACCAGAGAGATTTCCTGTATTAGTTAAATGGGTTTTCTGTTACATATTCCTTTCTTAGGTGTATCTTTTTATTGTTATTTAGTGAAGCAGCTCAAGGGAAACTGTTGTTGTTCATGATGTTTCTTCCTCTCTCTTGTCATCTTTTACCTCCGTCCTCTCTCATCTCTCTCTCAAAACCCATTTGAATGTAATACAGAACACACTTTGCAAATTGATATTTTTATTGCAAGAACACAAACACACACATACACATAGTAACATAAGGAAGGTCATGTGGCTATGTAGGGGGGCTATGTTGGTTATGGGGGGGGGGGGGGGGCAGGGCAGGGTCCATTATGTGTCTGGGGGAGGGCATGTGTCTGTGGGATGTTATCAACTACCTGTGGGTGACATCCTGTGTGACCTGTGAGAGAGAGAGAGAGAGAGAGAGAGAGAGAGAGAGAGAGAGAGAGAGAGAGAGAGAGAGAGAGAGAGAGAGAGAGAGAGAGAGAGAGAGAGAGAGAGAGAGAGAGAGAGAGAGAGAGAGAGAGAGAGAATGTGTAGTAGCAAATACTCTTCTTCTTCTTCTTCTTCTTCTTCTTCTTCTTCTTCCTGTTGACTCAAATCTGCAAAACAAATACAAATTGTATCAATATAAGGAAATGATAATAATGACCCACTAGACTCCCTTAATATTAATGATAATAATAATAATAATAATAATAATAATAATAATAATAATAATAATAATAATAACAGTAATAATAGATAAGACAAAAAGTGGCCACCAGTGCCGGCACTGTGTCCAGGAGGCAGCAGGATGGGAGTTTGGGTCCCGCCCGCCACCACAGACAGTATTTTTCAGTCAGCGCCGAGTGGCCCAACACTACCCACATGCTGTCCTGGTGGACTCCTGTCAACCCAGACTCTAGATTCTCTCTCTAAAAGAGGGGATCAAATGGTGAGCCAGGCAAGATGGCGCCACTATAAACCCTTGCCTGCAACATATAGGGCTGGGGCTGACCGACGGGACCCACCACCAAGAAAGACTACCACACCTAGAGGCAGAAAAAAAATATTGTTGACACATTACTACAGCCGCCACCGCCAATGCAGCCCTCCGCCCTGCAAACCCAAAGGCTGGAGACGGGTCTGAAGATCCCCGGCACTGGCAGTGGGCTGGGCAGCCTGAGGTCCAGTGGCGTGGTGTTGGCACTGGGCTGCTGCTGCTCCCAAGGTCTGGTGATGCTGATTCCTGGAGAGCAAGGAAGGACTTGATAAGTGAAGAAAGAAACAAGATGGGTGGCTGGATATTAGCAAAGAAAGTGATGATACGCATTCCCAAAAGCTAAGAAATACAAGTAAATATTTGCTAAATGATGGAATTTGTAAACAGACAGGACAAATATTAAAAAGCATAAAAAAATTATCATTATAAGGGAAATCGTGATCTTTTCCTAGCCTGGTTTTTCATATATATATATATATATATATATATATATATATATATATATATATATATATATATATATATATATATATATATATATATATATATATATATATATATATATATATATATATATATATATATATATATATATATATATATATATATATATATATATATATATATATATATATATATATATATATATATATATATATATATATATATATATATATATATATATATATATATATATATATATATATATATATATATATACAGATAAACATAGGTAAATATTATTACAGATATGAAAGAACATAAGAACATAAGAACATAAGAACGCAGGAGTCTGCAAGAGGCCGGTAGGCCTGTACGAGGCAGCTCCTTTGACCCTAAGCTCCCGTGTATCTAACCCCACCTATTATCGCTGTCCATGAATTTATCTAGTCTATTTTTGAATGTGACAATTGTATTGGCACTCACCACATGACTGCTAAGCCTATTCCACTCATCCACCACCCTGTTAGTAAACCAATTTTTGCCTATGTCCCTGTTGAATCTGAATTTATCCAGTTTAAACCCGTTACTTCGTGTCCTACCCGGTTCTCTTACCAACAAAACCTTATGAATGTCTCCCTTATTAAAGCCCTTCATCCATTTATAAACCTCGATCATGTCTCCACGCACCCTTCGCCTTTCTAGAGAATGCAAGTTTAACTGTTTGAGTCTTTCCTCGTATGGCAAGTTTCTCAACCCCTGAATCATCTTAGTCATCCTCCTCTGCACCGATTCTAACATTTTGATATCCATTCTATAGTAGGGTGACCAGAACTGAACCGCATAGTCAAGATGAGGTCTAACTAATGCTAAATATAGTTTGAGGAAGACTTCGGGGCTTCTGTTGCTTACGCTCCTTGAAATAAATCCCAGTACCCTATTAGCTCGATTTCTAGCTTGAATGCATTGTGCCCTTGGACGGAGATCAGAGCTCACTAAGACCCCTAAATCCCTCTCGCACCCAGACCTACTTATGAGAGTGTCATTTAAGCAATAGTTATGTGAGGGGTTGTTCCTACCTACACTCAGAATACTGCACTTCCCTACATTGAACTCCATCTGCCATTTATCCGCCCAGTCATATAATCTGAGTTCACCTTGGAGAATACTAGCGTCCTGATCCGACTCAATTACTCTACCGATCTTCGTATCATCTGCAAATTTACTAACATCACTACTAATTCCTGTGTCTAAGTCATTGATATAAATAATAAACAAAAGTGGACCTAATACCGAACCTTGTGGGACCCCACTCGTAACACATCCCCAGTCAGATCTTTTACCATTGATTTGCACTCTTTGCTTCCTATTGCTAAGCCACGCCTTGACCCAGTTCAAAACTTTACCCTCCACTCCGTGAGCCTGTAATTTAAGCAACAGTCGTTGGTGAGGAACTTTGTCAAACGCTTTACTAAAATCAAGATAGATTACATCATAATTTTCATCTCTGTCAACCGCCTCAAATACTTTATTGTAGAAGGACAAGAGATTGGTGAGGCATGACCTACCTTTTGTGAACCCATGCTGCGAGTCGTGAATTAAGCTATGTTTCTCTAAATGCTCCCGAATGTTCCTGGCTATTATGGACTCCAGCATCTTCCCTATAACCGATGTTAAGCTAATTGGGCGATAGTTTGAAGCAACTGACCTGTCCCCCTTTTTGAAAATCGGCGTCACATTAGCTACTTTCCATAGGCTCGGCACATAGCCAGTATTTACCGACATCTTAAAGATGTCGGTTAGTGGGTCACTGATTATATCACCTAGCTCCTTTAATACCCTCGGAAATATCCCGTCAGGACCTGGCGACTTGTTCTTCTTAAGCTTATCTATCTCATCCTGAACTACTTGCCTGGTAATGATTATATCCCTCAATTTATCGCCATCCCCCCCTCGTACACCTGAACTCTTTCCGGTATAGTCGTTCGATCCTCCTGTGTGAATACTGAAAGGAAGTAGTCGTTCAACAATGTGCTCATATTTTCGTAATTTTCTACTAGCTCCCCTGTGTTTGTTTTCAGCGGTCCAATTTTCTCCCGTGTTTTTGTTCTATACATCTGAAAGAAGCCCTTAGGATTACTTTTCGCCTCATTTGCTACTTTGATCTCATAGTTCTTTTTTGCTATCCTGGTGTTTTTCTTAACTAATCTAGATAGTTCGACGTACCGGCCCCTGAGATGTGTTTCCCCATTCTTTATTTTCTGATAAATTCCTTCTTTAACCCAATCTCGTGTTTTAGTCCACGAGTCATCCACTTAGGATCATTGTTTTCTTTTCTAAGTGTTCGCTGTGGTATATGCTGTTCTTGCCCCTCTACTATTACTCTAACTAAATTATTGTAAGACATTTCTACCTGGTTCTCCTGGCTCTCCAATCCGCAGTTCTGGCCCTCATGAATCCCTAAATTATCCCAGTTTACCCCTTCAAGATGTCTTCGAAGCCCCTCGTAGTTTGCTCTTCTAAAATCTGGCACTAACACTGGGTTTGGATCACGGGTTACCGCCCAGTCTAACCTAAAACGAACCGTTCTGTGATCACTATTTCCTAACTCTCCGCCCACCTCTAACTCACGTAGCAAGTTCCCATTATTGGTTAGGACTAAGTCTAATATGTTATCTCCTCTGGTAGGCTCAGTAACTACCTGCTTAAGGAAATTATCTTGTATAACTTCAAGAAAGTCCTCGGCTTCCAGGTCACCCACTAGATCTTCCCAGTCTATATTCCTATAATTAAAGTCCCCCATTACGCAGACATTTCTACTCATACTCGCCCTGCCAATCTCCTGTAGTAATATACTCGTGTCCTGCCTGTTAAGGTTGGGTGGCCTGTATATAACTCCTAGAGTTAGTTTTTCTTTCCCTTTGTAAACGTCCACCCAAACTGATTCTGAATCCATGTTAGTTTTGACTGAGTTGTTAACTAAACATTTAAGTGAGTCTTTAACATATAGCGCAACTCCACCTCCCTTTCTGCCCCTTCTGTCTTTGTGAAACATCTGATAACCCGTTATTTCAAATTCTGACCTAAAATTTCTATTAGCAAAGTCTATCCATGTCTCAGTGATCGCTATTATGTCAAAATTTTCTGAACAAGCTTCACCCCTTAGTAAGTCTATCTTGTTTCTGAGGCTCCTGCTGTTAGTATAGAAGATTCTTAGCCCGTCCTCTGTTACTCCTCTAGAATTACTTCTAAGCTGCCTGGTTATATTATGAGCTAGTTGTCCCCTCCCATTACTCCTCCCATTGCTCCCATTACTCCTCCCCCCCTCGCCTATACTAAAAAAGGCTATAGTTTGAATGGTTTAACACACACACACACACACACACACACACACACACACACACACATATATATACACCGCTCCGGTAGCTTAATCGGTAGTGCGTTGCGCTCCAGGTCTTCACGGTCAAACAGGCGGCGGTTCGAGCCCTGCTCAGGCCGGATTCTTTCAGTTGACTAGGAGTGGTTACTGTCCCCCCTTGAGCAAGGGGGATGGGGTGTGTGGTGTGTGAAGTCCTGGCAGTACCCAGAGATCGACAATAGTGAGCACTTGCTCACGTCGTGAGGGTACCTGCTGGCGAAAGCGAGACCAACATCGGTTATAGGCAAGATGCTGGAGTTCATAATAGCCAGGAGCATTCGGGAGCATCTAGAGAAACACAGCTTAATTCATGACTCGCAGCATGGGTTCACGAAAGGTAGGTCATGCCTCACCAATCTCTTGTCCTTCTACAGTAAAGTATTTGAGGCGGTAGACAGAGATGAAAATTATGATATAATCTATCTTGATTTTAGTAAAGCGTTTGACAAAGTTCCTCACCAACGACTGTTGCTTAAACTACAGGCTCACGGTGTAGAGGGTAAGGTTTTGAACTGGGTCAAGGCGTGGCTTAGCAATAGGAAGCAAAAAGTGCAAATCAATGGTAAAAGATCTGACTGGGGATGTGTTACGAGTGGGGTCCCACAAAGCTCGGTATTAGGTCCACTCTTGTTTATTATTTATATTAATGGTTTAGATACAGGAATTAGTAGTGATGTCAGTAAGTTTGCAGATGATACCAAGATCGGTAGAGTAATTGAGTCGGATCAGGACGCTAGTATTCTCCAGGATGAACCAAACAGATTGTATGACTGGGCGGATAAATGGCAGATGGAGTTCAAAGTAGGGAAGTGCAGTATTCTGAATGTAGGTAGGAACAACCCCTCTCACAACTATTGCTTAAATGACGCTCTCATAAGCAGGTCTGGGTGCGAGAGAGATGTAGGGGTCTTAGTGAGCCCTGATCTCCGTCCAAGGGCAAAATGCATTCAAGCTAGAAATCGAGCAAATAGGGTACTGGGATTTATGTCAAGGAGCGTAAGCAACAGAAGCGCCGAAGTCTTCCTCAAACTATATTTAGCATTAGTTAGACCTCATCTTGACTATGCGGCTCAGTTCTGGTCACCTTGCTATATAATGGATATCAAAATATTAGAATCAGTGCAGAGGAGGATGACTAAGATGATTCAGGGGTTGAGAAACTTGCCATACGAGGAAAGACTCCAACAGTTAAACTTGCATTCTCTAGAAAGGCGAAGGGTGCGTGGAGACATGATCGAGGTTTATAAATGGATGAAGGGCATTAATAAGGGAGATATTCATAAGGTTCTGTTGGTAAGAAAATCGGGTAGGACAAGAAGTAATGGGTTTAAACCGGATAAAATTCAGATTCAACAGGGACATAGGCAAAAATTGGTTTACCAACAGGGTTGTGAATGAGTGGAATAGGCTTAGCAGTCATGTGGTGAGTGCCCATACAATTGTCACATTCAAAAATAGATTAGATAAATTCATGGACAGCGATACTAGGTGGGGTTAGATACACGGGAGCTTAGGGTCAAAGGAGCTGCCTTGTATAGGCCTACCGGCCTCTTGCAGATTCCAACGTGCTTATGTTCTTATGTAACTTGTGATCAGGCCGTGGTGAATTACACACACACACACACACACACACACACACACACACATACACACACATTTTAAGGCACTCTGAATAAGGGGCACCCAAACCCCTTCCAGGCTACCGACACTTCCCTTGAGGCTCTGGAATAGGCACTTTAGGCGGTGGCTGAACAGATAGCAAGACGGCCCCGCGTTCAGGAAGACACGAGTTCAATCCCCGACCGGTGCCACCAGGCTGGAGGGCAGCATGAGCCAATGCAAGATGGCGCCACTATAAACACTCGTCTGCGCCAGAACAGGCTGGGCCGACCATCAGGTCAGGACCTTAATACCTCCATGATCAGGACCCACCTGGAAGAAGCCTTGGACCGACCATCAGGATTCACCGGGAGGAAGCCTACCGGCGCAATAGGCCAAGAGGTAAAAAAAAAAAAAAAAAAAAAAAAAAAAAAACTCACCCTTGGGACCTAAGATGACCTCCACAAACACGTGACATGACCCACACAAGCCTAACAGGACTATTTTTTTTTTATATACTTGATACATATATTTTACCTGAAATGACACAAACACCAATAATGTTCTTAATAATATATATATATATATATATATATATATATATATATATATATATATATATATATATATATATATATATATATATATATATATATATATATATATATATATATATATATATATATATATATATATATATGATATGCCAATGGATATAAAAAGTTATATGAGCCGTTTTGCAGATGATGCAAAATTAATAAGGAAAGTGAAGATGGAGGAAGACTGTGAAGAACTGCAAAAAGACCTGGACAGAGTGTATAGATGGAGCCAGTTATAGGAAATGGAATTTAATGCAAACAAATGCCATGTTATGGATATGGGGAAAAGTATAAAAAGATCAAGGAAAACATACAGGATGGGAGAAGAAAACTTAAGGTTAGTACATGAAGAAAAAAGATTTGGGAGTAACGATGCAAGACCTACTCCCTAGAAAAGCACATAAACAAGTTATTTGGAGAAACCTACAGGATGATGCAATATAATATAAGGGTTGGATTATAGACTTTTTAGCGAAGAGATAAATGAGAACAGTTATCAGGAACAATAAATCAAGCTGGACGGAAGTGACTAGTGGAGTCCCCCAAGGATCGGTGTTGGCTCCGATTAGTTTTGCAATATATATAATTGACATAACAGAAGGGGTGGCAAGCTATATGAATATGTTTGCTGATGATGCTAAAATAATGAGGAGGGTGGCTAATGAAGAAGACTGTGTAGCCCTGAGCCAAGATCTCGATAGAATAAGCGAATGGTTACGCAAATGGGAAATGACATTCAATACATAGAGAAGTGTAGCGTGATGGAGTTGGGTAAGAGCAGTAGATGGATATCGGGGAACTACTCTCTGAGTAATGAAAGAATCATGAAAAAAACAGGAAAAAGATCTAGGAGTGACAATAACAGAAAAGTTATCCATTGGGGAGAATATAAATCGGATAACTGGGGAAACATACAATTTTCTTAGAAACATGAAAGCAGCATTTACACATCTAGACGAAGAAATGGTGAGGAAACTAATAGCATCGATGATACGTCCAAGACTGGAATATGCAGCGTTAGTGTGGTCACCTAGATTGAAGAAATACATTAGAAAGTTGGAAAGAATACAGAGAGCAGCGACCAAACTACCGGAAACTCTGAGAGAACATACTTATGAAGAAAGACTGGAGAAATTGGGACTAACAACACTGGAGAGAAGGAGAGAAGGGACCTAATATAGGATACAAGAGGGATTGGAGAAATTGGACGGAAGACCTAGTGGTACGTGATAGGGGTGTGAAAAGAGGGTAAGAAATTGAAGAAGAGCAACTGTAGGAAAGACGTCAAGAAATACAGTTTTCCATACAGAAGCATAACAACATGGAACGGACTTGACGAGGAGACCGTGTGTGCAAAAATGATTTATAAATTTAAAGCCAAACTGGATAATAAGCGCTATGGAGACGGGACAGCACGAGCCTAGTACGGCTCTTTTTCTGTATTTCACAACTAGGTAAACTAGGTAAATACCTAATACTAATACTAATTTACAAATTGCGGAATAAAACGGAAGAAGAAGATAACGAGTTGCTTTCCATATACGTACAGGGGCTTTGTCCACCCTCGTATGGAATATGCATCTCACGTGTGGGGGGATTCACTCACACAGCTCTTCTGGACAGAGTGGAGTGTTAGGCTCCTCGTCTCATCAGCTCTCCTCCTCTTACTGACAGCCTTCTACCTCTTAAATTCCGCGGCCATTTTGCTTTTCTTTCTATCTTCTATCGATATTTTCATGCTGACTGCTCTTCTGAACTTGCTGACTGCATGCCTCCCCCCCTCCTGCGGCCCGCTGCACACGACTTTCTACTCATGTTCATCCCTATACTGTCCAAACCCCTTATGCAAGAGTTAACCAGCATCTCCATTCTTTCATCCCCCTTCACTGGTAAACTATGGAACAGTCTTCCTTCGTCTGTATTTCCTCCTGCCTATGACTTGACCTCTTTTAAGAAGAGTGTATCAAGACACCTCTCCACTCGAAATTGACCTCGCTTTTGGCTACTCTTTACCTTTTACTTTTGTGGGAGCGGCGAGTAGCGGGCTTTTTTAATCTTTTTGTTACCCTTGAGCCGTATCCTTAGATGTAAAGAGAGAGAGAGAGAGAGAGAGAGAGAGAGAGAGAGTGACTAGTGACCGGTGCCCACTCCGAGTGAACTCCGTCAATCACCACTCTGTTATTTATTCGTTGTTTTTCGCTTCAAGACAAAAAAAAAAAAAATTGAATGCGTATAAGCAGAAAATAACAAGTAATAAGAATAATAAGAAAAATAAAAAGTAACAATTATAATACTGAATGAATAGGTGAAATAAAAATATGAAGAGAAAAAGTGAAGAAACAAAAGAAGAAAAAGAAGAAGAAGAAGAAGAAGAAGAAGAAGAAGAAGAAGAAGAAGAAGAAGAACACAAGGAAGACCAAGAACAATAAGAGAAAAAAATCAAGAAAATAAAAACAAGAAAAAAATCCCCTCCCTACGTCAAAATATTATCATGGTATGCAAATGGGAGGAATGCTTGCCTATATCTCTCCTAAATCTATACTTTTCTAATTTAAATCCATTACTGTGTGTTCTATCCTGCTGGCTAATTCTCAGTAATTTACTTATATCGCCTTTGTTGTAACCCTTGACCCATTTGAATACTTCTATCAGATCTCCCCGCACTCTTCGTCTTTCTAGTAAATGTAAGTTTAAATGTTTCAGCCTATCTTGATATGGAAGGTTCCTCAGCTCCTGAATCATTTTGGTCATTCTCCTCTGAACTGATTCTAGCAAGTTGATGTCCATTCTGTAGTGTGGGCACCAAAATTGGACAGCATAATCTAAGTGTGGCCTAACTAAAGCTAAATAGAGTCTGAGGATGACCTCTGCACTTTTGTTGGTTACCGTCCTGTTAATGAAGCCTAATACCCTGTTAGCCCAATTCCTCGCATTAAAACATTGCTTCCTTAGTTTTAGGTCAGAGTTCACTAACACTCCCAAATCCCTTTCACACTCTGATCTGCCTATCGCTGTGGAGTCTAAACTATACCCGTGTAATGGGTTGCGTGTTCCTACACTAAGTACGCTACACTTGGTGACGTTAAAATTCATCTGCCATTTCTCTAACCAAGCTTACAGTTTGTTGAGATCCTCCTGCAGTGCTCTAACATCCTCCCCTGTCCTAATAGTGCGTCCTCTTTTGGTGTCATCCGCAAATTTACCTGTCACTAGTTATCCCATTGTCTGTGTCATTGATGTAGATAATGAATAAAAGTGGGCCTAAAACGGAGCCCCACTGGTGATATTACCCCATTCGGATTTTTTTTTACCGTTAATGGTAACCCTCTGTTTTCTGTCGTAAATCCACGCCCTAATCCAATCATAAACCTCCTTTTCTATTCCATGAGCCCTGACTTTATTTAACAGTCTCTGGTGCGACAATTTATCGAAGGCCTTACTAAAATCAAGATAAACTACATCGTAACTCTCATTATTGTCAGCTGCCTCGTATACTCTATTGTAACATAAAAGCATAAGAACACAGGGAGACTGCAAGAGGCCGAGTTTCCTACACAGGGCAGCTCCAGAATCCCCCCCACTACTCACGATGGGTGAGGTGTAGTTTCAGGGGCTACAGGGAGAGGCTTGATCCTCGTTTACCTTCGGTACGGGCGTACGCTGGTACTGGGCCTCTCGGGAGCTGAAGTCGGCCGCTATGTGTTGGAACAACAGGCCGTACAAAGGGAAAAACGCGCCTTAGAAAGGGAAGAACGGAAGAGGAAAGAATAAATTAAGGAACGAAAGAGGCAAGAAGAAATGGAAGAACGGAAGAGGAAAGAAGAAATTGAAGAACGAAAAAGGCAAGAAGAAATGGAAGAACGGAAGAGGAAAGAAGAAATTGAAGAACGAAAGAGGCAAGGAGAAATGGAAGAACGGAGGAGGAAAGAAGAAATTGAAGAACGGAAGAGGAAAGAAGAAATTGAAGAACGAAAGAGGCAAGAAGAAATGGAAGAACGGAAGAGGAAAGAAGAAATTGAAGAACGAAAGAGGCAAGGAGAAATGGAAGAACGGAAGAGGAAAGAAGAAATTGAAGAACGGAAGAGGAAAGAAGAAATTAAGGAAAGAAAGAGGCAAGATGAAATGGAAGAACGGAAGAGGAAAGAAGAAATTGAAGAACGAAAGAGGAAAGAAGAAAAGGAAGAACGGAAGAGGAAAGAAGAAATTGAAGAACGGAAGAGGAAAGAAGAAAAGGAAGAACGGAAGAGGAAAGAAGAAAAGGAAGAACGGAAGAGGAAAAAAGAAATTGAAGAACGAAAGAGGAAAGAAGAAATGGAAGAACGGAAGAGGAAAGAAGAAATTGAAGAACGGAAGAGGAAAGAAGAAATTGAAGAACGGAAGAGGAAAGAAGAAACTGAAGAACGAAAGAGGCAAGAAGAAATGGAAGAACGGAAGAGGAAAGAAGAAGAGGAAGAACGGAAGAGGAAAGAAGAAAAGGAAGAACGGAAGAGGAAAGAAGAAATTGAAGAACGAAAGAGGAAAGAAGAAATTGAAGAACGGAAGAGGAAAGAAGAAATTGAAGAACGGAAGAGGAAAGAAGAAATTGAAGAACGGAAGAGGAAAGAAGAAATTGAAGAACGAAAGAGGCAAGAAGAGATTGAAGAACGGAAGAGGCAAGAAGAAATTGAAGAACGAAAGAGGAAAGAAGAAATTGAAGAACGAAAGAGGAAAGAAGAAATTGAAGAACGAAAGAGGCAAGAAGAAATTGAAGAACGGAAGAGGAAAGAAGAAATTGAAGAACGGAAGAGGAAAGAAGAAATTGAAGAACGGAAGAGGAAAGAAGAAATTGAAGAACGAAAGAGGCAAGAAGAAATTGAAGAACGGAAGAGGCAAGAAGAAATTGAAGAACGGAAGAGGAAAGAAGAAATTGAAGAACGGAAGAGGAAAGAAGAAATTGAAGAACGGAAGATTAAAGAAGAAATTGAAGAACGGAAGAGGAAAGAAGAAATTGAAGAACGGAAGAGGAAAGAAGAAATTGAAGAACGGAAGAGGAAAGAAGAAATTGAAGAACGGAAGAGGAAAGAAGAAATTGAAGAACGGAAGATTTACATAGATTTACATAGAAAATCAGACCACACAGACCCCATGGTCCAGACTTGGTGGTCTGTCCTTAAACCTAAGTGATTTTACATTAATCAGAAGACTCCAAAACGTTGCATTTCTACTCTAGTTAATATTACGTTGAAGGAAGTGACGGTCGAGCTTATTTTTGAAGGAGTCAATCGTGTTGCACTGGACCACTGATGGTGGAAGCTTATTCCATTCTCGCACTACAACGTTGGTGAAGAAAAATTTGGTGCAGTCTGAATTTACTTGTCTACATCTGAGTTTTACGCCATTGTTCCTCGTGCGCAAAGTGTCATCGATCAGAAACAATGTTGATCTGTCTATATTCGTGAAACCATTAAGTATTTTAAAACATTCGATCAGTTTTCCTCGGAGGCGACGTTTCTCAAGAGAGAACATGTTAAGGGTAGAAAGCCTTTCTTCGTAGGATTTGTTGCGCAAGGAAGGGATCATTTTCGTTGCCCGACGCTGAACACCTAATTTAGCTATATCCTTTGCATGGTGGGGAGACCAAAACTGTACCGCATATTCCAAGTGGGGTCTGACTAAACTGTTGTAGAGCGGGAGTATTACATCTTTATTCTTGAATAAAAAGTTTCTTTTAATGAAGCCCAACATTCTGTTCGCTTTATTTGCTGCATCGATGCATTGCTGTGAGAATTTGAGGTTTGACGCGATTTTTACCCCCAAGTCCTTGACGCATTGAACGCTTTTGAGTTTAACGCCGCGCATTTCGTAATCGAACTTCTTATTCCTCGTTCCAACTTGAAGGACCTGGCACTTGTCTACCTTAAAGGGCATCTCCCATCTATCCGACCAAGCTGAAATTTTGTGCAAATCCTCCTGGAGGCTTTGCCTGTCTTCTTCAGTGAGAACCGAGTTACCAATCTTTGTGTCGTCTGCAAATTTACTGATGCGGTTATTGAGTCCAACATCCACGTCGTTGATGTAAATAATGAAGAGCACTGGGCCAAGAACCGAGCCCTGAGGGACGCCACTAGTGACCGGCGCCCACTCTGAGTTAAATCCGTCAATCACTACTCTTTGTTGTCTGTTGCTCAACCAATTCGCGATCCATTGGTTTACTTGACCGTCAATACCTATTTGCTTTAATTTGTAAAGTAATTTATGATGCGGGACTTTATCAAACGCTTTCTGGAAATCAAGATAGACTACGTCCAGTGATTTGGTTACGTCATAAACAGTGAAGAGGTCGTTATAAAAGGTTAATAGGTTTGATAGGCAGGATCTTTTGTTTCGGAAACCACGTTGTGAGTCCCCAATTAATGAGTGGCTTTCAAGGTAATTCACAATTTTGTCTCTAATTATGCTCTCAAGTAGCCTACCTACAACCGAAGTTAGACTAATGGGCCTGTAATTACCTGGTACTTTTTTGTCTCCTTTCTTAAAAATCGGTGTCACGTTAGCCTTTTTCCAATCTGAAGGGACGATGCCTTGTTGCAAGGACATATTGAATACGGTTGTGAGGGAGGAGAGTATTTCGCTCTTTGTTTCTTTCAGCAGAGTTGGATATACTTTGTCAGGTCCAGGACTTTTATTTGTTTTAAGTGATTTGAGGGCTTTGAGGACTTCATCGGGTTAGACAATGCATGCTCGGGATTTACATTAGTACTGGTGTTGGTGGTGGTGGTGGAAGGACTGTTATTATTAAACACCGAGGAAAAGTAATTGTTTAATAGGTTTGCAACGTGGTGGCTGTCAGTCACTAGTGCACCGTCGCTGTTTGTTAAAGG
The DNA here is from genome assembly GCF_024679095.1 of Eriocheir sinensis. Lineage (NCBI taxonomy): Eukaryota > Metazoa > Arthropoda > Malacostraca > Decapoda > Varunidae > Eriocheir > Eriocheir sinensis. The sequence continues at coordinate 153,152 of NW_026110950.1, read as the reverse complement.
TCCAATTCCACTTCTGATCGCCTTTCTGTTGTTTATGTAACTGAAGAAGGATTTTGGATTATTTTTACAGTTGGCTGCAATATTTTCTTCATATCTACGCTTTGCCTGACGCACTAATCTTTTTACTCGTCGCCTGGCATCATTGTAAAGTCTAATGTTTTCGGGCGTGCTTTGCTCTTTCTTTAACCTGTAAGACAATTTTCTCTCCTTGACTGAGTGTTTAATTTCGCTATTAAACCAAGGTGGACTTTTATTAGTGTTAATTCGCTTCTCGCACAAGGGGACAAATGTGTCCTGCTGAGTGAGTAAGTGATCTTTAAAGCTTAGCCAGGCGTCCTCTACATTGCCGTCATCTGATAGTTGCATATCTATTAGTTTTCGTCGGATTTCTACGAAGTTGGCTCTTTTGAAATTGGGCACCTTTACTTTATTTTCAGTCACCGATGTTTGAGCTCTAATGTCAACGCGCACTAGTTTATGATCGCAGGAACCGAGGTGTTCTCCTACCGTGACATTACTGACTAGGTTATCTTGGGTCGCTATAACAAGGTCAAGTATGTTATTTTGTCGAGTTGGTTCAGAAACCATTTGGCTTAGATAATTTTCCTCTAGAAATTCGATCATTCTTTGGGACTCACCTTCTGTACCCGACAGTGTCGCCCAGTCGATATGGGGGAGGTTAAAGTGTCCTAGTATCAGAGAGTCGCTGTTATTAAGTGATTGCCTTAAGACGCTGCACATTTCAAGATCGGCATCGAGTGATTGCTCCGGAGGCCTGTAAGTGACAGATATATTTAAATTGGAGGAAAGAAGAAATTGAAGAACGAAAGAGGCAAGAAGAAATTGAAGAACGGAAGAGGAAAGAAGAAATTGAAGAACGAAAGAGGCAAGAAGAAATTGAAGAACGGAAGAGGAAAGAAGAAATTGAAGAACGAAAGAGGCAAGAAGAAATTGAAGAACGGAAGAGGAAAGAAGAAATTGAAGAAATGCAGAAGGAAGAAGAGCGAAAGTTCGAGTTAGCGAAGCTTGAGGCAGAGAAGGAACTGGAGCTGGCTCGGATCGCCGCTTCGAGTAAGTCTGCTCCTCGTTTTGACGGTGAGTGTGCTGACCGTCCTTGTTTACAAGGATGGAGATGACTTTGCTTCTTACCTTACCAGATTCGAAAGGACAGCTGAGCTTTTGAAGGTTGACAAGGATGCTTATGCTGTAAGATTGGGAGCCCGTTTGTCTGGAAAAGCTGCTGGGATTTACACTTCGCTTTCTCCTGAGATTGTTGCTGACTACCATCTTCTGAAGAAGTCCCTACTGAAGAGCTTTTGCAAGACTCCCGACGGCTTTAGAGTGGACTTCAGGTCAGGCAAGATTCAGCCAGGTGAAACTTACGAGCAGTTCAGCATTCAACTTGGCCGCTCGTTTGAACAGTGGTTAGAGGCTTCCAATATTGACTTCACCTACGCTTCTTTAAAGGACTTTATGTTGCTAGATCGGTTCATCTCCTCTCTTCTCCCTGATCTTCGGACGTTTATTAAGGAACGTGGAGTGCGGCCGCTGGCGGCCGCCGTACAGTTAGCCGACGACTGGTCATCGGCGCGCCACTCATATCCCAGGTCTCCCCAGTCGTCATATGCCAGCAAGAAGACACACAAGAAAGATAAAGCTTCCTTCGACTCCGGTTCTCCTGCCGCCAAAGTTCCTGCCTTCACCCTGAAGTGCCATCAATGCGGGGAGGTAGGCCATATCCGCCCCAGGTGCCCTAAGAATCCTCGCGCCTTCAAGGACGCGCCGTCCTCCTCAGTTAACATAGGCTTCTGTTGGGAGGACAGGAAAGTTTCCAACTACTGTGTTGCGGGGACCATCAACGGCGCCTGGACTTCTACAATCATCCGTGACGCCGGTTATTCCAGCCTCATCGTTTCCGAGGAGGCCTTGCCAGATGTTGGAACGTAACTGTAAGAAGGTAACCGTTTACGACTACCTAGGTCGGCCAGACACCTTCCCCGTCGTTCGGTGCTACCTAAAGTGTCCCTACTATGAAGGCTGGGCTGATGCCATCCGTGCACCTATCAAGTTTGCAACCGCTATGATTGGTGACATTCCCGGGGCCCGTAAGCCTGACGACCCTGTCTGTACATCTGATCTAACCACGCCTGCCTCAATCTCCACTCCTCAGGAACAAGATGCTCGTCCTCCTCTCCGTACAACGCCTGTTACGCAAGATTCCTCTACTTCGCTTCAGGTCGTCTCCTCTCATTCCGAGTCTGAATTAGCCTGTGTTGTTCAGACTCGTGTTGGTTCTGCGCGTGTGAGACGCCTGCATCCGCCTGTTCTCTCCGACTTACAACCACTCAAGGTAACGCCCGCCGACTTTGCTCGTTTACAGGAGACCTGCCCCTCCCTCGGCGTAGTGCGCGCCAAGGCTACTGCCGGACTGCCCGATGTAGCCCGGAATGGAGCGTCCTACAAGTTCTCCTGGACGAATGGACTCCTGTATAGAGACTGTGTCGCTTCTAGCCGGCCCGGCAAGGTCGGGACTCGGACGTTGGTGCTCCCTTCTGACTGCCGTCAAATCGTGCTACAAGTGGCCCACGAGAGTCCCCTCGCCGGTCACTTCTCTCATCGGAAGACGGAATCGAAGGTGAGCGATAACTTCTTCTGGCCTGGCATGTGGGCCGATATCCGTGACTACTGTCGGTCCCACGACATATGCCAGCGTAAGTCTTATAAGGGCCAGGTTAAACCCGTCCCCCTCCAACCATTGCCTGTCGTCACGGAACCATTCTCCAGAGTTGCTGTGGATGTGGTGGGCCCTCTCTCTCCGCCGTCTGCAGAAGGACACTGGTATATTCTCATCCTGATTGACTTTGCCACAGGGTTCCCTGAAGCCATTCCATTCAAGGATGTGGACTCTGTTTCTGTTGCTGAGGCTCTTCTGTCTTCATTTTCCAGGGTCGGAATTCCCCGGGAAATCCTGAGCGACAGAGGTACTCAATTCACTTCTCAGCTAATTGCCGAGCTTCACAAGCTACTTGGTGTGAGGCCCCAGTTCACCACACCGTTTCATCCGAGTGGTAATGGTCGAGTGGAGAGACTGCATGGGCCCCTCAAAGCTGCTCTACGGAAGGTTTGCAGCGAGAAGCCTAGAGTGGCATCGCTACCTTATTCCGACTTTGTTTGCCCTCAGGGAAATGCCCAGCGACCGCACCGGCTTGTCGGCCCTCGATCTCCTCTACGGGCGCACTGTGCGAGGGCCCTTGACTGTCCTGAAGGACTTATGGGAAGACCGTGAAGAACGGACGAGTCTGCAATACGTCATCGAGCTCAGGGAGAAACTGACCGAATGTGCTCAGCTCGCCGCCCGGGAGGCTGACGTAAGTACTGCAAAGTACAAGTCTTATTTTGACCTGCGATCCCAAGATAGACAATTCAAGCCTGGCGACGAGGTCCTAGTTCTTCTCCCTGACTCTACCAAGAAGTTCCTCGTTTCCTGGCGTGGCCCATTCAAAGTGTTGGAACGACGAAACAAGGTGGACTACCTGGTTGATGACCCGAGGGGGCCTAAGCTGTACCACGCCAACCTCCTAAAAAAGGTACCATCGCCGCGCTCAAGTAAACTTCGCGTATGTCAAGGACGATACTTCAGCGACGGATGATGACTGCTCACCCACAGGACCTTTGGAAGCAGAGGACCCTGACGACCTTGTTCCCTGTCCTTTGGTCTGTTCCGTTCCTGATTCCGCCCTCAACCCGGCGCTGGACATCAACAAGTCCCTGGAGTGGAACCAGCGCTCATCGTTAGAAGACGTACTTTCCACCTTTAAGGACGTATTTTCAGAGACTCCAGGTTGCACCAACACCCTGCAACATGACATAATTTTAATCACCACCAACAGAGTCTTCACGAAGAACTACCCTGTGCCGATCCACCTCCGTCCTTACTTTGAGAAGGAAGTTAACAACCTCCTCCAACTTGGCATCATCCAGCCGTCGTCCTCTCTACACTGCTCTCCCGTGGTAATGGTACGCAAGTCTGACGGGAGCTACCGAATGGCCATAGACTTCAGGCAACTTAACTCCGTTACTGTTTTTGATGCTGAGCCTACCTGTTCCGTCGAAGGGGACTTGCACAAGTTTGCAGGAGCTACCTACTTTTCGGAGCTTGACTTGTGCAAGGCCTACTACCAGATCCCCTTGACCGACCGTGCCAAGCCTCTCACTGCTTTCTCCACCCACCAAGGATTGATGGAGTTCTGTCGACTTCCCTTCGGTCTCGTCACCGCCTGCTACACCTACATCCGCCTCATGAGGACTGTTCTCGCGGATCTGCCTAACATCTCCTTTTATTTTGATAACGTCTTCATTTACTCGTCAGATTGGCCCAGTCACCTAACAGCTCTAACATCTGTCCTTGAGCGGCTTCGTCATCACCGGCTGACGGCGAAACCATCCAAGTGTCGGTTTGGCTTCCCTTCTATCCAGTACTTGGGGTTTGTGATTGACGTGGTGCACCTTCGCCCCATGCGGGACAAGACTGAGGCCCTGAAGCAGATCAGCCCTCCTACTACCAAAAAAAGTCTTCGCAGCTTCCTGGGGATGGCTTCGTTCTACCGCTGTTTCATCCCCATGGCTGCCGAGCTCACGGGACCTCTCTCCGACCTTCCCCGGAAACCCCAACGTGAGCCGCTGCCGTGGACTGAAGACCTGTTATCACGGTTCGAACAACTGAAGGACGCCTTGCCATCGCAGCCAGTCCTACGATTACCTAACCCCGCCTTGCCTTTTGTTCTTGGGACAGACGCCTCGAACTTCGGGTTGGGAGCTGTGCTGCTGCAGTACTACAAGGACACCCCCATCCAGTCTGGTATGCCAGTCGGAAGCTGCTTGACCGGGAAAAGAGATACGCCCCCATCGAACGAGAAGCCCTTGCCATTTTGTTCGGGATCTCCAAGTTTGACTTCTACCTCAGAGGTAAAGAGTTCATTTTAGAAACAGATCATAAACCTCTGGTATATCTCCACAAGTCCAAGTGCTCCAACGACAGACTGTTGAGGTGGGCCCTTCAGCTGCAGAACTACCCGTTCCAGTTGGTTCATCTTGCCGGCCGAGACAACGTGGGCGCAGACTTTCTGAGTCGCTCCTTAGGAGGTGAACGTTAGCCGTTCCTCTTTGTCATTTCTGGTTGCTTATTTCTTGTTGTATCGTGTTAGTTCAGTTTAATCTACCTACGGTAGATTTTTGTAAGGGGGCTTATGTGAGGGCTGAACTACCACTAACACACACACACATGTACACTCACTCACACACACACACACACACACACACACACACACACACACACACACACACACACACACACACACCAGTATAAGGGTTGATGCTCTTTCGATTATTCCCAGCTTGCCGCTACACCCAGCCTGCTTCACCCAGCCTGCTTTGTTCGCCGACCCGAAGCTGCTCCTGGTGGCGATGCAGTCTCATTCAGCTTCACGGTCGGCGCCCTGACTTCACGCAGCGTCGAAGCGAGCCAAGGTGGTGTGGTTGCCCGAGAGCTGAGGCAGAGCGGAACTGACCCAAGAGCGATCCTGGACCTGCGTCCCCTATCCTCCCTCTCAACCTTGGAGCCCCGCAGTCCACTGGGCACGGCCTGCTTGCGCCTCCGTCCCACCTACCCAGTTTCGTCTCCTCGCCGAGCTGACACCGTTTGTTCGTCCTTGGCTCCCCGTCTAACCCGGCGTCATCATCTACGGGCACTCAGGCAGCTGACATTCTGCTGAGCCCGTCCTCCTCCATCGAGTGACGTCTACGAGGCAGTGTGCGTCTCTACATCACCGCAACGGGCGTCTCTTCCCACGAGGCACCACTCACAATTGCCGGGTCGGGCTGCCGCTTTCCCTGGGTCCTGTCGCGGTCTACTGGAGAGTACGGGAGGTGTATTGGACTTTGTACCTCAACATGTTTACACTTCCACTTTTGGTTGTTTTGATCATATTCCTTAGAAACCTGGTGAAGGTATAATCATACTTGGACTCGATTGAAGTAGTTGCCGCCGTTCTCCTGGCTTCAATCAGTCCTATAACCATCTGAACCTCCTGGCATTGACAAACATACTCTTAAACATATCGGCGCAAGCACACATATTTGACACGGTTTTCCTAGGAGCTTTGGGCATTTCCTTGGGTAGCTTAATAACCCTGGTGGTAGTTTGGCCCTTCCTTTGTACCAAAGAACTTAAAAAAAAAACTCATTAGAACCTGATTTGTCTTCTTTTTGGCATTTGGAAATTGTTGATGGGAGGTGTGGAGGGGTCTGACAGTGCCGACCTAAGATTTATCTGTACATGTTAGAAATTGGAGCATCAGGAAGAGGTCAGTATTTACACTTTCTTGCGTTTACTTGTGGAGTTTCTATTGCTTAATAACTTAGCTCTTCTTCTGTATGTGATTGAAACAAGAGGATCAGGGCGAGGTTAATATTTGCAATTTGTACATTTTGTAATAGTCATAAGCTTGGATAATAATTTTTAGTGATGACACCCAAAAAAACAACCAATTCCTGCCTCTTAAATATCATTAATGGATAGATTCAGATATCGACGTAATGTACAGATAGATAAATATGAATAGATGGCTTAGACACACACACACACACACACACACACACACACACACACACACACACACACACACACACACAAAAACACACGTACCCCCTCACACACACAAACACACGTACCCCCCCCACACACACAATGACACGTACCCCCCCCACACACAAACACACGTACCCCCCACACACACGCGCACGTACCCCCCCACACACACAAACACACGTATTTCCCACAAACACAAACACACGTACCCCCCCCCACACAAATAGAACAAGAAGAAATCACAATTTGAAGATAAGTGGTAAAAGATTATCGTCGTACGAAGCTAAACACTTCTTCAATCGAGTTGTTAATGTTTGGAACTCTCTTCCCTGTGATGTCGTTGATAGTACAACAGTTACGGCCTTCAAGAATAGATTAGACAAGTATTTTGAATCCAACCAGCAACTAAGATATTACTCATTGTCGTAATAACGTTAAGTTTTTTCGAATACTGGTGTCTTTGTCCGCTTTAATCGCCCGGTTAGTGGTAGCAGCAATGGTAGTTCTTTCCTCTTTCCTACATAAATTCCATGCAGTTTTTCCATGCTGCATGGTTCTTTTTCCTTTCCTGCCAGCTTTGGCTGGAGAGATGGGGGGGTGGGGAGGAGCCTTCACCTTTGCCTTCCTTCATCTTCCACCTTTGATTAGATAGTTAGTGTAGCTTGTCACAAACAGCCTCGTAAGGACCAGCAGTTCTGCTGTTGTTTGTTCTTCCTTTTTTGATTTTTTTGTTCCTCCTCCTCCTTTTTCTCCCTCTCGCTAGCTCCCCTTTCTTGACCTCTACCTCGTCGTCTTTTTCCCTTGCTATTTTATCCTCCTCCTCCTCCTCCTCACGCGTGGGTCAGTGAAATGGGTATGCCTGGGAAAGGTAAGCTGCGTGTCACAATCGGTCCTGTGTCGCCGGCTGAGGGGGTCTGCTGTTACCTGCGCGGGGTCATGGGCCAAGGGGACGGAGGAGCGCGCCGGGGTAATGCGTAGGTTATCGTGTGACCTCCCCCCCCCTCCTTCACCCCTCTTCCCACCATCATCTTTGCCTTATACAGTGTTGCGTCCTGGTGTTTTTTCTTGTGAGTGCTTCATATATTGTTTTAAATGAGGGTTTGATAGTTTTATGTGTGTGTGTGGGGGGGGGGGGGGTGTTAGTGGTTGAATGTAGGGAAGTAAGCCAGCCATGTATTAGCACAGGTATGAAGGGTTATACAGTAAGGTTAGGTTAGGAAGGTTAGGTTAGGTTAGGTGTGGGTTTTATGGTTGAGGGAAGATTGTGTGCTGATAGCGGAGACAGTAACAGGAAGAGGCAGGCAGATGTAGAAAAAGTCACCCAACCAGCCAAGTATTAGTACGGGTGTGAAGGGGATATACATGAAGGTTAGGTTAGGTTAGGTGTAGGGGAGGCAGGCAGAGGTAGAAGAGTCACCCAACCAGTCAGGTATTAGTACAGGTGTGAATGGGGTTTAAGGGCCATATTCTTAAACGTAAAAGAACTTAAGAACGTCAGGAGTCTGCGAGAGGCCGGTTGGTTTATACAAAGCAGCTCCGGTAAGCCTAATCCCACCTTACCTCACTATCCATGTTAGATCGTTAAGTGGTTTGTTGTTTGTTTGTTAATGGGTAGTCAAACAGCTGTATTACCGTCAGTTAGGTAGGTTAGTTAAATAGATAGTTTGATAGTTAGTTAAGCAGTTAGAGTCAGTTAGTTAATTTTACTATATTCTGTATTTATTTATTTATATTATTTTTTTTCTTTTTTTTTCTTTTTCCTTTTCTTTCTTTCTTTTCTTTTTTCTATTTGTTTTCTTTTTCTTTTCTTTTTCTTTCTTTTTTCCTTTGTGTTTTCTCGGTGTTGGTTTTCTTTTTTGATGTTCTTTTTTGGTGTTCTTTTTTGGTGTTCTTTTTTCCTATCATCCTTTTGTTGATGTTCCTTGGTCTGGATGAGCCGCTTTCCTCCCAGAAGAGACCCATCCATAATTTTGGTGATGTTGTTTGGGACCGAAAGGTGGATGATGCTTCTTTGTATTTCTCTTTTCTTGATGTTGTTCATTTATTTCTGTTGCTTTTCTTTTTCGATGTTTTTCTGTTCTTTTTCCATTTTTTTTGGTGTTCTTTTCTATATCATCCCTTGTTGATGTTCTTTGGTCTGGGTGAGCCGCTTTCTCCCCAGAAGAGACCCACCCATAATTTTGGTGATGTTAGTCAGGGCCGGAAGGTGGATGATGTTTGTTATATTTTTCTTTCCTTGATGTGTTTTTCTTTATGTTTTTTTTATTTCATTTATTCATATCATCCTTTGGTTGATGTTCTTTGGTCTGGACGAGCCGCTTTCTCCCCAGAAGAGACCCATCCATAATTTTGGCGATGTTAGGGCCTAAAGGTGGATGATCTTTTTGTTTCTTTTCTTGATGTTTCGTTTCTGTATTTTCCATTTTTCTGGTGTTCCTTTTTATTTTCCTTTTCTTTGGTGTTCCCATCGCGTGGATTGTCTACGACAGTATAACGAGCACCACAAGCCCGGGTTTGTTTAAAGTTTGCTCTCCTAGGCAGATTGCCTACCACGGCTGACGACCTCCACCTGCCCGGGTTTATTGTTCGGAGTTTGCTCTCCTAGGCAGATTGCCTACCACGGCTGACGACCTCCACCTGGCCGGGTTTATTGTTCGGAGTTTGCTCTCCTAGGCAGATTGCCTACCACGGCTGACGACCTCCACCTGCCCGGGTTTATTGTTCGGAGTTTGCTCTCCTAGGCAGATTGCCTACCACGGCTGACGACCTCCACCTGCCCAGGTTTATTGTTCGGAGTTTGCTCTCCTAGGCAGATTGCCTATCACGGCTGACGACCTCCACCTGCCCGGGTTTATTGTTCGGAGTTTGCTCTCCTAGGCAGATTGCCTACCACGGCTGACGACCTCCACCTGGCCGGGTTTATTGTTCGGAGTTTGCTCTCCTAGGCAGATTGCCTACCACGGCTGACGACCTCCACCTGCCCGGGTTTATTGTTCGGAGTTTGCTCTCCTAGGCAGATTGCCTACCACGGCTGACGACCTCCACCTGGCCGGGTTTATTGTTCGGAGTTTGCTCTCCTAGGCAGATTGCCTACCACGGCTGACGACCTCCACCTGGCCGGGTTTATTGTTCGGAGTTTGCTCTCCTAGGTGAACTGCCTACCACGGCTGACGACCTCCACCTGGCCGAGTTTATTGTTCGGAGTTTGCTCTCCTAGGTGAACTGCCTACCACGGCTGACGACCTCCACCTGCCCGGGTTTATTGTTTGGAGTTTGCTCTCCTAGGTGAACTGCCTACCACGGCTGACGACCTCCACCTGGCCGGGTTTATTGTTCGGAGTTTGCTCTCCTAGGTGAACTGCCTACCACGGCTGACGACCTCCACCTGCCCGGGTTTGTTGTTCGGAGTTTGCTCTCCTAGGTGAACTGCCTACCACGGCTAACGAGCCCCACCTGCCCGGGTTTGTTGTTCGGAGTTTGCTCTCCTAGGTGAATTGCCTACCACGGCTAACGAGCCCCACCTGCCCGCGTTTGTTTAGAGTTTGCTCTCCTAGGTGAACTGCCTACCACGGCTAACGAGCCTCACCTGCCCGGGTTTGTTTAGAGTTTGCTCTCCTAGGTGAATTGCCTCCCACGGCTAACGACCTCCACCTGCCCGGGTTTGTTTAGAGTTTGCTCTCCTAGGTGAATTGCCTACCACGGCTAACGACCTCCACCTGCCCGGGTTTATTTTTCGGAGTTTGCTCTCCTAGGTGAATTGCCTCCCACGGCTAACGACCTCCACCTGCCCGGGTTTGTTTAGAGTTTGCTCTCCTAGGTGAATTGCCTCCCACGGCTAACGACCTCCACCTGCCCGGGTTTGTTTAGAGTTTGCTCTCCTAGGTGAATTGCCTACCACGGCTAACGACCTCCACCTGCCCGGGTTTATTGTTCGGAGTTTGCTCTCCTAGGTGAATTGCCTCCCACGGCTAACGACCTCCACCTGCCCGGGTTTGTATAGAGTTTGCTCTCCTAGGTGAATTGCCTCCCACGGCTAACGACCTCCACCTGCCCGGGTTTATTGTTCGGAGTTTGCTCTCCTAGGTGAATTGCCTCCCACGGCTAACGACCTCCACCTGCCCGGGTTTGTTTAGAGTTTGCTCTCCTAGGCAGATTGCCTACCACGGCTAACGAGCTCCACCTGCCCGGGTTTATTGTTCGGAGTTTGCTCTCCTAGGCAGACTGCCTACCACGGCTAACGACCTCCACCTGCCCGGGTTTGTTTAGAGTTTGCTCTCCTAGGTGAACTGCCTACCACGGCTAACGACCTCCACATGCCCGGGTTTGTTTAGAGTTTGCTCTCCTAGGTGAATTGCCTACCACGGCTAACGACCTCCACCTGCCCGGGTTTATTGTTCGGAGTTTGCTCTCCTAGGTGAATTGCCTCCCACAGCTAACGACCTCCACCTGCCCGGGTTTGTTTAGAGTTTGCTCTCCTAGGTGAATTGCCTCCCACGGCTAACGACCTCCACCTGCCCGGGTTTATTGTTCGGAGTTTGCTCTCCTAGGTGAATTGCCTCCCACTGCTAACGACCTCCACCTGCCCGGGTTTGTATAGAGTTTGCTCTCCTAGGTGTATTGCCTCCCACGGCTAACGACCTCCACCTGCCCGGGTTTATTGTTCGGAGTTTGCTCTCCTAGGCAGACTGCCTACCACGGCTAACGAGCTTCACCTGCCCGGGTTTGTAGCCGGAAGATCTCCGGCACCTCCGTCGGGGCCCCGAGGGACGCCGAGGAGCCCTGCCTGGAGCCCTCCAGTCCTGCCATGCTCGCCAGGGAGACCTTGGGCTCGCTGGCGCTCCACACCCCCGCCGAGGCGAGGATGCAAGAACTCGCTTCTTAAAACTACCAGACTGGATTATAAAATTAATGATAATTACTGTGGAGGCGCCGGTCACCGCGTTTATCGGTTCAGGGATGGAAGACCGACGGGCCTGGGAAACGCGCACAAGCATCCAAAGGAGTCCTCGCGACGGCTTGCGACGCAGCATCCGTTTCCCTTTTTCTTTCTCATTCCATTTTTTCTTTTTTATTATATTTTCCTTCTCTGATTGATTGATTGATTGATTTTACTTGGTAGGAACCTGTTCACCAATTAACATCATTCAGGTATACATTGCACCCACACACCTGCGGAGAGAAAACACCAGTGAGAGTGCTGACGCTCACGAGGACGGCCCGCTAGAGTTTCCTAACATTCGCATCGGGGCCCAATTCTCTTAAGTCGTCTGTCTCTTTATTTTTCTCTTCTCTACTTCATTCTATTTCTAACTTTCTTTCATCCTTGCTCTCCATCTATGAATTTATTTTTATATTTCTCTCTCTCTCTCTCTCTCTCTCTCTCTCTCTCTCTCTCTCTCTCTCTCTCTCTCTCTCTCTCTCTCTCTCACACACACACACACACACACACACACACACACACACACAGCTTTCGTAGGCGTTGTTGGTATTGCCAGGGGTAGTTTGATGACCCTGGTGGTAGTCTGACCTCCTATCTGTACTATGGACCTAAAAAAAACACTCATGAGAATCCGACTGATCTCCTTTGACCCCTGTGAAAAAAGTTGGTATGAGAGACAGAAGCGTCTGAGAATACCGGCCTAGGAGTTGTCATGTATAAGTCGAGTGTCCTCTTGTTGGGTTAAGGAAATGCACTGTTAATTATTTGTTCATTTATTGGCATCACAGGAGGCGGCTCAAAGACAAAACAAAACACACTCACTAAAAAAACACCAACCACTTCTCCCACAATCAGAAAACACTCACCATCATGTGTTTTTTTCTTTTTTTTCTCTCTCTCATTTATATATTTATTTTCGCATCCTGGCAGGCAAACATTAACACACACACAAAAACATAACCACTTCTCCCACTATCAGAAAACAGTCACCATAATGTGCTTTTTCTATTTTTTTCTCTCCCATTTATCTAATTATTCTCGCATCACAGGAGGCAGCTCAAGGGTAACACAATAACACCCCAAAAAACTAAACCACTTCTCCCACAATCAGAAAGCACTCACTATCATGTGCTTTTCTCATTTTTTTCTCTCCCATTTATCTGTTTGTTTTCGCATCATAGGAAGCAGCTCAAAGGTAAAACAATAACACACAAAAGAGTCTGTGCACCACTTCTCCTAACACAAACACACGAAAAAAATAGCTGCCATCAAGTGCTTTTTCTCTTTTTTCTTTTCTTTCATTGATTTTTCACATCACAGGAGTTTCATTTGATGATGAAAGCTCGGCATGCAGCTTTTTTTTTATTTATATTGCCATTGTGCGGAACTTATTCTATGAGTGTGTCGGAAAAATGACTGAACTGGTAAATGTTATGAAAGAGATGGGGAAGCAAAATGGGGTTCAATCCTTATGAGAAGAAAGTTTTATCTACGAATTATTGGGTCTGGATTAAAGTCTTCCTCCACCTTTTCCGCTGCTTCCTCCTCTTCCTCCTTTTCTTCCTCCACTTACCCTCTTCTAGGTTCTATCTGTACACCTCAATATAGTTTCTCGCGGAAATACTACAAGAATACACAGTCGTTCCACGCACAGCATGATGACGTCACACTCTCATCTGACCTAAATCTAGGCTCCAGGGTTCCCATGAAAACAACAACAACTAAAAGTAAAGGGATGACTCATGTGTGAGAAATATAATGCAAATAAGAGATAGCGAAAAAAAAGAACCTGATGTTAAAGGCCAGTCTTACAGTCCAGTACAGCACGTTTGTAAGCTCCCCAACCAAACACAAAACACGACGAAAATTCCTCGTATAGTTTTTTTTTTCTTACAGCAGAGGAGTCAGTTCAAGGGCATAAAGAAGGTAACAAATGTGAAAAAACACTATACAAGGAATTTTCGTCGTGTTTCGTGTTTGGTTGGGGAGCTTACAAACGTGCTGTATGCTTACGAAAGTGCGTCGCCTCCTCTGGCGACGGCCGCGGCGACGCTGCAGTCGCCGCAGCCGTGAAATAGCTCGCAGAGGGTTTAGGGTCGGGGAGCATAGTTAAACTACTCCAACCGAACTTTACGACCTACTAACGTGGGGTCTGCGCCCCCCTCGACCGCCCCTTCTAACCAGCCCCCCCCCCTTGACTCCCCCACATGTATATGTGACTTATTTCAGCGAGGAGATATTTCTCGCAACACCGGCTGCAGCGTCGCCGCGGCCGCCGCCAGAGGAGGCGACGCGCTTTCGTAAACATTATCCCCTATTTTCAGGAGTAAAAACAAAGTCCTTGAATTGGATTTTCAAAGCGTTTCCGTGACTGTTGAAGGTTTGTAGAAAAGATATATGAAGAGATACTGATGTTTCATAAAGTAGGTAATGAGATACTGGCACGGACCTAAAACGAATCTTAACCCATTTCGGCGCCCGAGCTCACATATTTGACACGGTCTTCGTATGAGTTTTCGGTATTTCCAGGAGTATTTTAATGGTCCTAGTAGTAGTTTGATTCTTCTTCTGTACCATGAACCTGAAAACACTCTCATGAGAACCCAATTGATCCCCTTTTTGGCCTTTGGAAATAGTTGGTGTGAGAGGCGGAAGTGTCTGCCAATACTAACCAAGGAGTCTGCAGGAGGCCGGTGGGCGTATACAAGGCAGCTCCCGTGAACCTGACCCACCTAACGTCACTGTTCAATCTGATCTTCATAATCTTCACCCATTTCTAGTCCACTGCAGCATAGAGGCCTTTCCCAACGTCCTCCACCTCTCCTAACCCCACCTAACTTAACCTAACCCCACTCGGATCTTCATAATCCTCAGTCATGACTTATCCACTGCAGCATAGAGCCCTTTCCCAACGTCCTCCACCTATCCTAACCCCACCTAACCTAACCTAACCCCACTCTGACCTTCATAATCCTCAGTCATGACTAATCCACTGCAGCATAGAGCCCTTTCCCAACGTCCTCCACTCCTCTCTGTTTGATATACTACTCCATCGTGCTTCGGCAAATACTCTTAACTAATATAATCTTCATCTTCAGGCATTGCTAGTCTACTGCAGAACAAAGGCCTTTCCCAACGTCATCCACCCTTCCCTGTTATTATACTCCATCGTGGTTTGGCAAATACTCAAACTTCATCTAATCTTCATCTTAAGGCCTTGTTAGTCCAATACAAAACAAAGGCCTTTCCCAGCGTCCTCCACCTTTCTATGTTAGTTGTTAGACCTCTTCATCCTGCTCTGGCAAATGCTCTAACTTTAGGGATTGACACTGTAAACTTCATATCGTCAGCCTATGGCAGAGGTCTTTCTCAATGGTCCATCTCTATTCCTTCACCTTTCTCTGATTGATGTTAGATTACGCCATCCTGCTTCGGCAAATGCTCTAACTTAAGTGACTGCAATACTCTAATATTCACCATCGTAAGTTATTACTGGTTTATTACAAAGGCCTTTCCCAGTTGTCTGTTCCTCTACCTTTCTCTGTTTGATGTTAGTGTACTCCATCCTGCTCCGGCCAATGATCTAATGTAATCTCTCCACCTGCTCGCCCTCTGCCCGCCCTGACGTGTACATGTTCTGGGTCGTCACTGTTGCGTTGGCTGTCCTCCTGATGTCAGTTCTCCGCGTGCTGTGTCCCGCCGAGTCCATTTCTCGTTCTTGTTTGTTGTTAGATTATCTTTAGTTTTTGTTGTTACCTAATCCATGATGCTCTCTCTGTCTGTCTGTCTGTCCGTCTCTCTCTCTCTCTCTCTCTCTCTCTCTCTCTCTCTCTCTCTCTCTCTCTCTCTCTCTCTCTCTCTCTCTCTCTCTCTCTCTCTCTTGTAGCCTAAGAAACAAATTTGATGAACTGAGATGTCTTGCTCTAACAGAAAATTTTGACATAATTGCTATAACCGAAACATTTATCGACACCACAAATATTGATTTAAGTTCCGAATACAACATAGATGCCTACAGACTCTTCAACAAAGATCGTGTAAACCGTAGAGGCGGTGGCGTCGCCCTTTATGTCAAAAGCTATTTGCAACCCACTGACAAAACACCGAGAAACAGTAACGTTGAACATTTGTGCGTGCGAGTAAACATTGCAAAAGTCAATTTAAATATATCTGTCACCTACAGACCTCCCGGGCAATCACTCGATGACGACCTTGAAATGTACAGCGTCTTAAGGCAGTCACTTAATAACAGCGACTCACTGATATTAGGAGACTTTAACCTCCCCCATATCGACTGGGCGACACTGTCAGGTACAGAAGGCGAGTCACATAGAATGATCGAATTTCTAGAAGAAAATTATTTAAGCCAAATGGTTTCTGAGCCAACTCGACAAAATAATATACTCGACCTTGTTATAACGACCCAAGATAACCTAGTCAGTAGTGTCACGGTAGGTGAACACCTCGGTTCTTGCGATCATAAATTAGCGCGCGTCGACATTAGAGCTCAATCATCAGTGACTGAAAATAAAGTAAAGGTGCCCAATTTCAAAAGAGCTAACTTCGTAGAAATCCGACAAAACAGAAATACAACTATCAGATGACGGCAACGTAGATGAAGCCTGGCTAAGCTTTAAAAATCACTTACTCACTCAGCAGAACACATTCGTTCCCTTGTGCGAGAAGCGAATTAACACTAATAAAAGCCCACCGTGGTTTAATAGCGAAATTAAACAATCATTCAATGAAAGAAAATTGTTTTACAGGTTAAAGAAAGAACAAAGCACGCCCGAAAACATTAGACTTTATAATGATGCCAGGCGACGAGTAAAAAGACTAGTAGGTCAGGCAAAGCGTAGATATGAAGAAAATATTGCAGCCAACTGTAAAAATAATCCGAAATCTTTCTTCAGTTACATAAACAACAGAAAGGCGATCAAAAGTGGTATTGGACCTTTAACAAACAGCGACGGTGCACTAGTGACTGACAGCCAACACATTGCAAACCTCTTAAACAATTACTTTTCCTCGGTGTTTAATACTAACAGTCTTCCTCTCGCTACCACCAACACCAGTACTAATGTAAATCTCGAGCATGCATTGCCTAATTTTGAAATAACAACCGATGAAGTCCTTAAAGCTCTCCATTCGCTTAAAACAAATAAAAGTCCCGGACCCGACAAAGTATATCCTATACTGCTTAAAGAAACAAAGAGCGAAATACTCTCCTCCCTCACTACCGTATTCAATATGTCCTTGCGACAAGGCATCGTCCCTTCGGATTGGAAAAAGGCTAACGTGACACCGATTTTTAAGAAAGGAGACAAAAAAATACCAGGTAACTACCGACCCATTAGTCTAACTTCAATTGTAGGTAAGCTACTCGAGAGCATAATTAGAGACAAAATTGTGAGTTACCTCGAAAGCCACTCATTAATTGGAGATTCACAACATGGCTTCCGTAACAAAAGATCCTGCCTGTCAAACCTACTGACCTTTTATATCGATCTCTTCTCAATTTATGACGTAACCAAATCAGTGGACGCAGTCTATCTTGATTTCCAGAAAGCGTTTGATAAAGTCCCATATCATAAATTACTTTATAAATTAAAGCAAATAGGCATTGACGGTAGAGTAAACCAATGGATCGCGAATTGGTTGAGCAACAGACAACAAAAAGTTTTGATTGACGGATTTAACTCAGAGTGGGCGCCGGTCACTAGTGGCGTCCCTCAGGGCTCGGTTCTTGGCCCAGTGCTCTTCATTATTTACATCAACGACGTGGATGTTGGACTCAATAATCGCATTAGTAAATTTGCAGACGACACAAAGATTGGTAACTCGGTTCTCACTGACGAAGACAGGCAAAGCCTCCAAGAGGATCTGCACAAAATTTCAGCTTGGTCGGATAAATGGGAGATGCCCTTTAACGTAGACAAGTGCCAGGTCCTTCAAGTTGGAACAAAAAATAAGAAGTTCGATTACGAAATACTCGGCGTTAAACTCACAAGCGTTCAATGCGTTAAGGACCTGGGGATTAAAATCGCGTCAAACCTCAAATTCTCACATCAATGCATCGATGCAGCAAATAAAGCGAACAGAATGTTGGGCTTCATTAAAAGAAACTTTTTATTCAAGAATAAAGATGTAATACTTCCGCTCTACAATAGCTTAGTCAGACCCCACTTGGAATATGCGGTACAGTTTTGGTCTCCCCACCATGCAAAGGACATTGCTAAACTAGAAGGTGTTCAGCGTCGAGCAACAAAAATGATCCCTTCCTTGCGCAACAAATCCTACGAAGAAAGGCTTTCCACCCTTAACATGTTCTCTCTTGAGAAACGTCGCCTCCGAGGAAAACTGATCGAATGTTTTAAAATACTTAATGGTTTCACGAATGCAGACAGAACAAAATTATTTATGATCGATGACACTTTGCGAACTAGGAACAATGGCACAAAACTCAAATGTAGACAAGAATATTCAGACTGCAACAAATTTTTCTTCACCAACGTTGTAGTGCGAGAATGGAATAAGCTCCCACCATCAGTGGTCCAGTGTAACACGATTGACTCCTTTAAAAACAAGCTCGACCGTCACTTCCTTCAACTTAATATTAACTAGAGTAGAAAAGCAACGTTTTGGAGCCATCTGATTAATGTAAAATCACTTAGGTTTAAGGACAGACCACCTAGTTTGGACCATGGGGTCTGTGTGGTCTGATTTTCTATGTAAATCTATGTAAATCTCTCTCTCTCTCTCTCTCTCTCTCTCTCTCTCTCTCTCTCTCTCTCTCTCTCTCTCTCTCTCTCTCTCTCTCTCTCTCTCTCTCTCTCTCTCTCATCTCCTCCCCATCCTCCTCCTGCCCATACATACATACATACATACATACACACACATACATACATTCACTCACACACAAACAAACATATTCTCACAGTAGTTCCTCGCAGACATGCCCATTATGAATTCAGTCGCCACGAGGACAACAAGGAAGCGCCTAATCTACTCTCTCAGTAAGGTGAACGGCCTCGAGCTCTTGTCATCCCAGCGGCAGAGTGTTGAGCTCGTCCCGCACTGGGCTGGCGTGGCGGCGAGGGCGGGTTTAAAGGCTCTGATCAGGCTTTAGTAGAGATTGTGCTATTATTTCCGTGAGTTGTTTTATTAGCCGAGTGATAGTGTGACAAAGCTTCTACACCGGGGATGCCACAATATTGTATTTTATCATGTTTTTAGTAAGTTTTAAACATGAGAAGCCTTCCGAATGATGAACAAGTGAAGTCGTATAAAAGAATATATTATATAATATTGGTTTAAGCCATTTTTAAACATTAGATATCTTCCAGTTGATTACTAATGGTGCATATTTTTGTACTTCTTCCATGGTTTTAGTCATGGACTTCCAAATGATAAACAAGTGAAGTCGTATTAAAGAAGCTGTATTTTTGTATCGCTGTAGTAATTTTTAAGCTTGACTGGCCTTTGAAATGGACCTAGAGCCAACGAGTAAGTCAAGTAAGCGAAGTGGGAAAGAAAGATAAAGAAAAGTAAAGTTCCAAGGCCTTCAAAATAGTTTACTATGGAAGTCAAGTGAAAGAAGCGGTGTTGTTCTTCATTGTTTCAGTCACATGTAAGCATGCTAGACCTTACAAATGGACCCAGAAGTCACCGCCAGAACTGAAGTCAGCCTCGAGAAAAGGAAGAAGGAAAGCAAGTTCAGTGCTCCATCAACATCCTTCTCATGGTGGTGAGGGGCGTGGCGCGTCACACCAACAGCCTCAAGTATGCCATGAGGGCGGCGGAGGGGAGGAAGGGGGAGGCAGGGGAGCGGAAGGCAGGGGAGGGGAAGGTAGGAAAGGCAGGGGAGGGCAGCAACCATGTGTGTGTGTGTGTGTGTGTGTGTGTGTGTGTGTGTGTGTTCTGGGGTCTGTCACTGTTTACCGACGCATATAATAGCGTAGGGTGACCACCGATGTGTGTAGGCGTGGGGGGGATTTAGGCTATTTCCGGGCGGGTTAGCAAAAGGTTAATCAGAATGTGCCACTGACAAACTAACAACTCACACCTTTCAACCTCATATTCCTCTTTGTTTTCACTTTCACCCGTCGATATGTGTGTGGGACGTTTAATTTCTTTGGTGAGAGGTTGATATAAAAGTTCGCCAAAATGTGCTACTGGCTAACTAACTAACCTGACCTAACCTAGCCTAACCTAACATAACCTAACCTGACCTAACCTAACCTTTACGCCTTCAAACCTCATATTCCTCTTTATCCTCACCTTCACGCGTCATACTCCTAGTAATATTATATCTAACACCTCCATCCACCATATTTCTCTTCTTTTTAACACTTATATACTCACACATTTCGTCGCTCACACACCCACATTTGATAAGACTTTCGAAGAGGTTGTGGTGTTAGTAGTATTTCTATGGGTAGATTTATGAGCCTAGTGATAGCATGAAAAGGCTTCCATATTATCAAACATTTAGGCGCTCACACACCCACATTTTGTAAGGCTTTCGTAGAGGTTGTTGTGTTAGTATTTCCACGAGTAAAGAGCCTACTTATAATTTGATAGGCCTTCTGCACCATGAACGTGAAAAAACGCTCATCAGAACCCGACTAACCTCCTTTGTGGCCTAGGGAAATATTGATTGTGTGAGGCGAAAGCGTTTGGTAAAGGTTGTAGGCATTTCCATGGGTAGTTTTATGGGCTTAGTGATAGTATGACAAGGCTTCCGCACCATGAACGTGAAAAACTCATGAAAACCCGACTAATCTACTTTCTGGCTACGTGAAGTTTGTTGCAGCTGAGAATAAACGCCTCAAACATCAATAACCACGTGACCCAGCAATCCACGGCAGCCAGAGGGGAGTGAATGCGTCAGTGTGTCAGTAAAAGAATCCAGTGCAACCGTCGCCAGGCTGATCCGACACCCACGACGGATCAAGTGTTTACAAATACTAGTTCGTGCCGAGCAGTGAACCTTCCCGGCCTGACTCACCACAATGCTAACACGCTGAAGCTGTTGATCGGCGGCGCACGCACGAACACTTGCAACGAGGAGGGAAACGGGGCGGAGGGCAAGCTAAGAGAGACATGAAGGGAAGGAAGGAGGGAGAAGGGGAAGGGAAATTAAGAAGGGAGGGAGGAAGGAGGGAGAGAGGAGAAAGGAACACTCTTGCACTAGGAAGGAAAACGCAACGGAGGACAAGCTAATAGGCAAATGAAGGGTTAGGAAAGGAAGGTTTGAGGGGAAGGGAAGGCAGGGGGGGAGGAGGGATGGTAAAAGAAAGGAAGGAGGGAAAGAAATGGACTTGAAAGGAAGATTAGAGGGGAAGGGAAGGGGAAAGAAGGAGGAAGAGGAAGGGACGGGGAAGGATGATTAGAGGGGAAGGGAAGGGGAAAGAAGGAGAAAGAGGAAGGGACGGGGAAGGAAGATTAGAGGGGAAGGGAGGGGGAGGGAAGGAGGGAGAGGAAAGGACGGGGAAGGAGCGGTAAGTAAGGAGGAAAAGGAGAAAGAGGAATGAACGGGGAGAAAGGGAGGAGGAGAGAGAAAGGAGGGAAAGGGAGGAGAGGCACGTCAAGGAAGAGGAAAGGAGAGTAGTAAGTAAGAAGGGGAAGAGACAGAGGAAGGAGGAGGAGAAGGAGAGAAAAACGAAGAAACGGGGAAAGAAGGGAGGGGAAGAGACATGTAGGGATGGAGAGAAAATAATCATGGAAACATGAAAATGCAGGCAACAGAAAGCCTGTTGGCTCATTACGAGGTTGCCCGCTTTGGTGATTTAATCAGCTCGACAGCCACTTGGGGCCAGGGGAGCAGATGAAAGCACCTCGACATTGAGGAGCAGATGAAAAGCACCTCGATATTGAGGAGCAGATGAAAGCACCTCGACATTGAGGAGCAGATGAAAAGCAATTCGATATTGAGGAGCAGATGAAAGCACCTCAGTATTAGGATCACTCCTGACGCAGAGAAGTGACGGTCGATTCTATATTTGAAGGAGTTGATGGTATTCGCATATACTACTTCTGAAGGAAGATTGTTCCAGTGACGAATGACTCGGTTTGAAAAGAAACTCCTTCCGATGTCTGTGTTACATCGACTCGACTGAATGGGTAAGCCGTTATTTCTAGTTCTTAGGTTGGTTTGCAGTTCAAAGAATTTGGAGTAATCGACGTTACTGAAGTTTTTTTCAGATACTTGAAGACTTGAATCATATCCCCTCTCAGGCGTCTTTTCTCCAATGTAAAGAGATTGAGTCGCTTGAGTCGTTCCTCGTATGGTTGAGCCCTTAAGGTTGGAATCATCTTTGTGGCGCGTCGTTGAATCCTTTCCAATAAATCAATGTCCTTTCTGTAATTAGGAGACCAGAACTGTACTGCATACCCGAGGTGCGGTGTTACCATGGAATTATACAAGGCTAACATCACGTCTGGCGGTTTACACTCGAAGTTCCTCGCTATGAACCGGAGCATAGTGTTGGCTTTGTTGTAGGCTTTTTTACAGTGATTCTCGTGTTTCAGGTCACTGCTGATAGTGACTCCAAGATCCTTTTCCTTCTGCATCGCCTGCAGAGGTCTCCCATTCATGATGTATGTGTGGTTACTATTTCTGGACCCAATGTGCATGACTTTGCATTTGTCAACATTAAAGGACATTTGCCATTTTTCTGACCATTCGACAATGTGATTGAGATCTTTCTGAATGATTTTGCAGTTGGTCTTTGTGAGGGCCTTTCCACCACCTTGGTGTCATCAGCAAATTTCGATATTGTTGATTTCAATCCTGATTCGAGGTCGTTGATATATATGATGAAGAGAATGGGTCCCAGCACTGACCCTTGAGGCACTCCACTAGTGACTGGAAGCCAATCGGAAGGCTGTCCGTTTAGTAGTACTCGTTGTTTTCTGTCGTTGTCAATCTCTTATCCACGCGATCAGATTGGCTCCACTGCCGGCCGAGTGCAGTTTCTTAAGGAGTCGCTCTTGCGGTACCTTGTCGAAGGCTTTCTGAAAGTCCAGGTATATAACATCACTGGGGATGTGGGCATCCCAGTTCTTATATATACCTTGGAAGAAGTCTAATAAATTCGTTAGGCAGGGGCGCTTGTTTCTGAAGCCATGCTGGGTGTCGGAGATTACATTATTGTCTTCTAAAAACTTGACAAGTTTGTTTTTAATAATCTTTTCGAGTATTTTTCCTGCCACTGATGACAAACTTATGGGTCTGTAGTTTAATACAACGCTTTTGCCTCCTTTTTTGAAAATCGGTCTTACGTCTGCCATCTTCCAGTCTTCCGAGACCTTGTTCAGTTGAACAGACTGGTTGAATATGTTAGTGAGTGGCTGAAGTATTTATTGTTTAAGCTCTTTTGATAACCGTGGTGACAAACCGTCGGGTCCCGTTGACTTGTTCGTGTCGAGTTTGTCCAAATACTTTTTAACTTCTTGGTCGCATATTGTGTCAACTTCCAGGGGCGTGATCTCACTCGGCGGGTCAGAGCTCTCGGGAAAGGTTTCGATGTCCTCGACTGTGAATACGGATGCAAAGTTACCGTTAAGGATTCTGGCCATCTGTTTACTGTCCTGAGTTACAGATCCAGTCTCATATGTTAGGGGACCAATATTGGATTCTACTTTCTTTTTCGATCTGATGTATGTGAAGAATTTTTTTGAGATGGGAAGGAGAGAAAGGAAGGAACGAGGAAAGAAGGGAGGGGAAAGGAAAGGGAAGAGACAGGGAAGGAGGGAAAAGAATGGATGGGAAGGAGAGAAAGGAAGGAACGAGGAAAGAAGGGAGGGGAAAGGAAAGGGAAGAGACAGGGAAGGAGGGAAAAGAATGGATGGGAAGGAGAGAAAGGAAGGAACGAGGAAAGAAGGGAAGAGACAGGGAAGGAGGGAAAAGAATGGATGGGAAGGAGAGAAAGGAAGGAACGAGGAAAGAAGGGAAGAGACAGGGAAGGAGGGAAAAGAAGGGATGGAAAGGAGGAAGGAGTAAGGGGAAAGAAGGGAGGTGAGAAGGAAAGGGAAGAGACATGCAGGGAAGGAAAAGGATGGGAAGGAGGAAGAAGTAGAAGGAAAGGGGAAGAAGAAGAGGAAGAAGGGAAGAGGAATAAGGGAAAGGCAGAACACACTTGCAGGCCGCGTGTTCCCTCGAGGTGCTCAACAGAGGGGAGAGAAAATGAAAACAGCGGACTAGGAAGTGGGCGAAAGACTTGTTACACCACGACTAGAAAAGATGTGATTTGCCTTTCAACGAGTGAGGGGATGGAATCAGAGAGCGCGGATATGGGCACGATGACACGCTTGTTGGGAAAGGAAGGGAACGCAAGGACTGTAGGAGGATGAGAAATGGCTGACAATATTAGGGAAGGGAAGGGAAGGGAAGGGAAGGGAAAGAGTTAGAGGAATGGACGGGGAGGGAAAGGGACGCGGGAGACGGAAGGGGAAGGGATTTGGAAGGGGTAAAAGGGAGACGGAACAGGGTAGGAAGGAGGGAAGAGTAGGTAAGGAAAGAGAAAGGAAGGAGAAGGAAAGGAAGGTTGAAGGGGATTGGTATGGAAAAGGACGAGGAAGAAAGGAGGGGAAGGGAAGGATGGAGGGATGGAGAATGAGGAAGGGGAAGTAGAGGAAAGAGGGAAGGAAGGGAGGGAGATGAAAAAGAGGAGAAACAGCTAGATAGAGGGAAGGGGAAAGAGAGAGAGAGAGGGGGGGACTTGTACAAAAGGGAGGGAATATTAAAAAAAAATATAATAGCAACTGAAAGAAGATGAATAAGCAGAGAATGAATGGCTGATAGATTTACTGAGAGAGAGAGGGAGGAGGGGGAAAGAGAGAGAAGGAAGGGAAAGAGGGAGAGAGAGAGGAAGGGGCATTTAAAGAAGGGAGGGAATGCGGGAATGACTTTAAGGAGGAACACAAAGGAACACAAAGAAAGAGTAAACAACAGCAGACCTGCTGGTCCTTACGAGGCTGTTTGTGACAAACTACACTAACCATCTGATCAAAGGTGGAAGATGAAGGACGGCAAAGGCGAAGGCTCCTCCCTACCCCCCCATCCCTCCTGCCAAAGCTGGCAGGAAAGAAAAAAGAACCATGCAGCATGGAAAAACTGCATGGAATATATGTAGGAAGGAGGAAAGAACTACCATTACTGCTACCACTAACCGGGCGATAAAAGCGGACAAGGACACCAGTATTCGAAAGAACGTAACGTTATTACGACAATGAGTAATATCTTAGTTGCTGGTTGGATTCAAAATACTTGTCTAATCTATTCTTGAAGGCCGTAACTGTTGTGCTATCAACGACATCACAGGGTAGAGAGTTCCAAACATTAACAACTCGATTGAAGAAGTGTTTAGCTTCGTGCGACGAGAATCTTTTACCACTTATCTTCAAATTGTGATTTCTTCTTGTTCTATTTGATCGATCAATTGTAAAGTAATCTTCCGCATTAATATCACTGAATCCTTTAAACATTTTAAACACTTCTATTAGATCGCCTCGCATTCTTCGTTTTGATAGGCTGAATAAATTTACTTCTTTAAGCCTTTGTTCATATGATAAATTTTTCAACCTAGGAATCATCTTTGTTACTCTTCGTTGAACCCGTTCCAACTTTTCTATGTCTTTTCTGCAATAAAGGGACCAAAACTGTACACCGTACTCTATATGGGGTCGAACCAATGAATTATACAGTTTTAATATTACTTTTTCAGATTTATTATTAAAGACTATTCGTATGAAGCCAACCAATTTGTTTGCGGTTTTAACCACCTCTGAACAATGCTGACCGGGCTTTAAATCGCTTGATATAGTGATTCTAGGATCCTTTTCTTTACTTACTGCAGAAAGTTGTTGGCCATTCATTACGTACCGAACGCGATTGTTATTTTTTCCGATGTGCAACACTTTACATTTGTCAACGTTAAATTTAATTTGCCATTGATTGGCCCAACGTGCAAGTCGATCTAGATCTGATTGTAAAGCTTCTTCGTCGAGTGTCGCAGTTACTTTACTAGCAATTTTTGTGTCATCAGCAAATTTTGATACTTTGCAAGTGAGCCCATCATCGATATCATTAACATAAATTAAGAAGAGCATGGGGCCAAGCACTGATCCTTGAGGTACGCCGCTTCTGACATCGAGCCAGTTAGATGTAACACCGTTTAGAACTACTCTCTGTTTCCGCTCAGAGAGCCAGTCAACAAGCCAATTGTGAATGTTACCCGAGATACCGTGCGCCAATAGTTTGCTGAGCAATCGCTGGTGGGGGACCTTATCAAATGCCTTTTGAAAATCCAAATATATGATATCTACTGATCTGCTTTCATCGAACACCTAAAAAATATAATGAAAAAAATCAAGTAAGTTAGTCAAACACGAACGCTTACTACGGAAGCCACGTTGCGAATTATTTATTATCTTATTTTCTTCGAGGAATTTCACCATATTGTTGCGAATGATAGTCTCCATTAACTTACAAACAATCGATGTCAGGCTAATTGATCGATAGTTTCCTGGATGAGACATGTCCCCCTTTTTGAAAATTGGTGTGACATTTGCTAGTTTCCAATCTGACGGAAAAGAGAGAGAGGAGGAGGAAGAAGAGGAGAAATTACTTATATAATTACTGAAAAAGAGAGAAGGAGGGGGGAAAGAGGAAGAGAGAAAGGGAAAAGCATGTAAAGAAGGGAGGGAATGCGGGAATGACTTAAGGAGGAGGAGGAAGAAGAGGAGGAATTGCTAAAAAAATTACTGAGAGAGAGAGAGAGAGAGAGAGAGAGAGAGAGAGAGAGAGAGAGAGAGAGAGAGAGAGAGAGAGAGAGAGAGAGAGAGAGAGAGAGAGAGAGAGAGAGAGAGACTATGCGTGTTAATAGAACAAACCTCGCCGGTCTGAGACTATTGGATGATTAAGGGTGTGAGTGTGAGTCTGGGCGGGGAGGGGACGGTTAGAGGGTGGGGGTGGGTGTACGGGTGGCGTGAGGGAGGAAAGGTCGAGGATGAGGAACCGTGGGTGGTGGTGGTGAGGCATGAGTGGGCGAGGCAGGAGCGGTGAATGGGGGCAACGTGTTGGATAGAATGACCCGAGGAGGAGTCACGCTGAAGAACAGGAATGCTGATGTGTGTGTTTAGCTTAACCTTTAGTCTCAACGGACAGATAAGAGAATGTCAAATGGATATGAACGTACGCCGCCACACAGAAAGCAGAATAAAGCAGAAAAGGAAGGAGTGTACATGAACGACTTAGTTATGAGAGGGGTGGTTGGGGGACCTTTCAACCTGCCAACCTGCGAAGGAAAGTATATATATATATATATAAATATATATATGTATATATATATATATATATATATATATATATATATATATATATATATATATATATATATATATATATATGTGTGTGTGTGTGTGTGTGTGTGTGTCAAATGGGTATGAGCTTGTATTAACGACCATCAGTAGAACACAAAAGGAAGGAATATAGGAGTAAAAAACTGAAGGATAGGAATACTGGTTTAAACTTAATCTTTCTTTAGTCAGTCAACGTACAAAGGAGGCTGAGGCAAATGAAGTGAGGAGAAGGGAAAATAAAATAAGGAGGAAGTAGGGAGGGAAGGGAAGGGCAGCGTGGTGGATAGAACGACCCGCGGAGTTACGTTGAAGGACAGGAATGTGTGTGTTTAGCTTAACCCTTAGACAGTCAACGAGCGGAGGAGAGAATGTCAAGTGGATATAAAGTTATGAGCCTACACTGGCAAACATCAACAGAGCACGGAAGGAAGGAATATAAATAGACCAAAAACTGAAGGCTGGGAATGCGTATGTGTTTGCCCTTCAGCCGGTCAGCCCAGAGAGAAGAATGTCAAATGGATATGAACCTGCATCGCCAAAGAGTAGAATAACATAATGGAAAGAACTAGAAGTGAAAGACATAGGTGTGAAATACTTAGTTCATAATACATTTTTGCGAACCTTCAGCCAGTCAAGTTACATATCGCCAAAGAGTAGAATAACACAATAGGAAGGACTACCAATGAAAGACGTGGCAATCAGGCGAAGAGTGCATGATTAATAGACACTGTTTTGGCACCCTATAGCCAGTCAACTTACGGAGAAGGTGAATGTCAAATGGATATGAACCTGTATACCCAAACATTAGACCAACACAAAAGGAAGGACCACAAATGAAAGACGTGGTGATGAGGTGGGAGGGGCATAACTAACAAACATTCTGGCATGCATGGAAAAAAAAAAATATCCATGGACACTAGCGGATGGAAATGAGGACTGCTGGGAGTAAAGGGACTAAAACAAAATACCAGGTAACTTCAGTGAGAGAGAGAGAGAGAGAGAGAGAGAGAGAGAGAGAGAGAGAGAGAGAGAGAGAGAGAGAGAGAGAGAGAGAGAGAGAGAGAGAGAGAGAGAGAGATTTACATAAATTTACATAGAAAATCAGACTACACAGACCCCATGGTCCAGACTAGGTGGTCTGTCCTTAAACCTAAGTGATTTTACATTAATCAGATGGCTCCAAAACGTTGCTTTTCTACTCTAGTTAATATTAAGTTCAAGTAAGTGACGGTCGAGCTTGTTTTTAAAGGAGTCAATCGTGTTACACTGGACCTCTTGGAGGCTTTGCCTGTCTTCGTCAGTGAGAACCGAGTTACCAATCTTTGTGTCGTCTGCCACTAGTGACCGGCGCCCACTCTGAGTTAAATCCGTCAATCACAACTCTTTGTTGTCTGTTGCTCAACCAATTCGCGATCCATTGGTCTACTTGACCGTCAATGCCTGTTTGCTTTAATTTATAAAGTACTTTATGATGTGGGACTTTATCAAACACTTTCTGGAAATCAGGATAGACTACGTCCACTGATTTGGTTACGTCATAAATTGAGAAGAGATCGTTATAAAAGGTCAGTAGGTTTGACAGGCAGGATCTTTTGCTACGGAAGCCATGTTGTGAATCCCCAGTTAATGAGTGGCTTTCGAGGTAACTCATAGTTTTGTCTCTAATTATGCTCTCGAGTAGCTTACCTACAATTGAAGTTAGACTAATGGGTCGGTAGTTACCTGGTATTTTTTTGTCTCCTTTCTTAAAAATCGGTGTCACGTTAGCCTTTTTCCAATCCGAAGGGATGATGCCTTGTCGCAAGGACATATTGAATACGGTAGTGAGGGAGGAGAGTATTTCGCTCTTTGTTTCTTTAAGCAGTATAGGATATACTTTGTTGGGTCCGGGACTTTTATTTGTTTTAAGTGAATAGAGAGCTTTAAGGACCTCATCGGTTGTTATTTCAAAATTAGGCTATGCATGCTCGAGATTTACAATAGTACTGGTGTTGGTGGTAGCGAGAGGAAGACTGTTAGTATTAAACACCGAGGAAAAGTAATTGTTTAAGAGGTTTACAATGTGTTGGCTGTCAGTCACTAGTGCACCGTCGCTGTTTGTTAAAGGTCCAATACCACTTTTGATCGCCTTTCTGTTGTTTATGTAACTGAAGAAAAATTTCGGATTATTTTTACAGTTGGCTGCAATATTTTCTTCATATCTGCGCTTTGCCTGACCTACTAGTCTTTTTACTCGTCGCCTGGCATCATTATAAAGTCTTATGTTTTCGGGCGTGCTTTGTTCTTTCTTTAACCTGTAAAACAATTTTCTCTCATTGACTGATTGTTTAATTTCGCTATTAAACCACGGTGGGCTTTTATTAGTGTTAATTCGCTTCTCGCACAAGGGCGGCGAGGCGCTGCTCCCTAGCCACCTTGAGGCAGCACAGGGCGCCGCCGACCTCCAACCAGGTACACCGTGCACGAGGCGCCGCGCCCCAGCATCTGCTTGTGCTCGGCCACCAGCGTGTCGATGCGCTCCCTCGTCAGCACGAGGAGGGGGGTGGTGTGTGGGGGAGCCATTTCTCTGTCTCACCATGCCGTATGTGTGTGGCGATTTAGGGCTAGACCTCGGTTTTCGACGGTTACTTTTGTTCAGTTCGGTTTAGCTTGGAGTTAGGGCGGAAAAAGAGGGAGTCTAGATCTGGACGGCTGGCGCATGCACGAACACACGCACCCACGCACGCACACACACACACACACACACACACACACACACACACACACACACACACACACTGTTGTTGGAATATCTGGTATTAGCTTATCGAGAGCGTGCGCTAATACTATAATATATATATATATATATATATATATATATATATATATATATATATATATATATATATATATATATATATATATATATATATATATATATATATATATATATATATATATATATATATATATATATATATATATATATATATATATATATATATATATATATATATATATATATATATATATATATATATATATATATATATATATATATATATATATATATATATATATATATATATATATATATATATATATATATATATATATATATATATATATATATACATATATATATATATATATATATATATATATATATATATATATATATATATATATATATATATATATATATATATTATGGCGGACCCTCCATGTACGCAACTTCCTTGTTGGGTTGCAAGTGGTGAATGCTGACACACCAGTTGACGATAGCTCACCCTCTCTGGGTGAGATCAGGGAGGCTGTGGCCAAGTTGAGGGGTGGGAAGGGACCTGGTGCCTGTAACATCAGCGCGGAGCTGCTCAAAGTTGGAGGTGAGGCCATGATCCATGGGTTGCATGCGGTCTTGACTGCCGTAAGGCAGTCCGGTACCATTCCTCCTGACTGGCAGAGGGGGTTGGTCGTCCCTATCTGGAAAGGGAAAGGGGACCGCCAGGAATGCAACAACTACCGTGGTATTACACTGCTCAGTGTGCCAGCCAAGGTGCTTCCCCATCTATTGCTGATGCGAATTCGCAGGTAGCTGCTGAAGCTGCAGAGACCTGAACACCTGTAATGAGTTTTCCGGAGTATTTTCAAGGTCCCATCACAGAGGCTTCGTCAGACTACCGCCAGGGCCGTAAACTACCCCTGGACGCGCCCAACACTCCACGGCAGCCTTGCCCAGTGTGTGTGCCTGGACGCCGAAAGGTTTACCAACATGACCCCCGAAGTAGCCGGTGACGCGTGATTCAGGGCGCCGCGACTGGCTCGGGTTCCGCATGCAGGGTAGAGTTTAAAGGCCCATCATTCATCCCTGCGCCGCCCTCAAGGTCACGCTGGCCTTAGCCCCGCCCCGGCACTCGATAGAAAACGGGATTTTTGTAAGGCAGACTCCGGGATTTGATGGCGCTCCTTGCTAGAGTGACTGACTTAGTTTAAGAATGGCTGATTGAATGCCTTGACTGACTGACTGACTTATCTCGACTAGCTGACCATGCTGATGTAAGTGACTGACTGACCGACTGACTCGCTGGCTGTGTGGCTACGAAAATAACTGACTGAATGCCTGACTGACTAAATGACTAACTGACTGACTCACTGACTGACTAGCTGTCTGACTACCTACGTAACTGTCTCACTGACAGACTAACTAATGCATAAATGACTGACTGATTTGGCAGACTGACTGTGGCTACGTAAAAAAAAAATGATTGATTGCCTGACTGATTAAATGCCTTACTGACTGACTGACTAGCTGTCTATCTACCTACGTAACTGTCTGACTGCCAGATTAACTAATGCATAAATGACTGACTGATTTAGCTGGCTGACTGACTGATTGACTGACTCTGTGGCTACGTAAAAAAATGATTGACTGATTGACTGACTAAATGACTGACTGACTGACTGCATGAATGAATGAATGAATGAATGGCTAACACACTGACTGAATGAATGAGTGAATGGTTAACTATCTAACTGACTGGCTATCTGACTAACTGAGTGACTGACTGAGAGAGAGAGAGAGAGAGAGAGAGAGAGAGAGAGAGAGAGAGAGAGAGAGAGAGAGAGAGAGAGAGAGAGAGAGAGAGAGAGAGAGAGAGAGAGAGAGAGAGAGAGAGAGAGAGTCACTACGTACGAAAGGAGAATAAGGGAGCTAAATTTTAAGAAGAGCAAATGGAGATAATTAATGAAAATATACCGAAATGTAATACAATGAAAGCATCAAGCTATTTATTTTCCGTCCCTTGTAGTTAAGCCGATGACATTATCAAAGTTTTGTCCATGTGTAAATATGACAATGACAACAAAAACAGCAGGAAATGATAATACCTATACTACAACAGTAATATCAGCAACAACTATTGCTACGATAACAACTATTACTACTAACACCGCTATTGCTACTACTACTACTACTACTACTACTACCACAACTATTACTACTAATAGTATTACTACTACTACTACTACTACTACTACTACTACTACTACTACTACAACTATTACTACTAATGGTATTACTGCTACTACTACTACTACTACTACTATTACTATTACTACTACTACTACTACTACTACTACTACTACTACTTTTTTTTCTACTACTACGGGCCTCCATCTACTAGAGTTGCGTTGTGAGCGGTATATTCTCTCATATCCTTTCACAAAGCAATTCATTGGCCCCACCCCGCCAATGACTGGCCGACAACCATCTTTATTTAATATTACAAACTTTACTAAACATTTTATTTTTAAGCTAACAGAGCTTGTGGTTGATACGACTATCAACCACCGTCGCCTCAAAGTCCAGGTCGGCAATGCGGGTGGTTTTGGGTGCAGGTGACCTGATTCCTCTCAGGCAGACCAAGGCTGACCTCAGGAGGGAGAAGGACAGCCTGCATCTCATCCAGGCGACCACACTGCTTCTTGGCTGCTGTTTCTTATCCGCCAGTGTCTCGGCGAGTCTTGCGTAGAAGCTCTGCGCCCTTGGTCCCATCCCTCCTGCCGTCGTGAATACTACCGGGGTGAAGGAGCCCTGGTCCACATTCTTCTCTTGTTCGTTTCTTCTGTGGGCTGCATCAAGGGTCAGGTCTCTGTGGCAATGGGCCATGGGATCAAAGATCCTTATGTCAAAATATGCCCTTTTTCCACGAGTCCAAAACCCTCTGGCGCTAACATCCACTCGTGCTTCGTTCGAGACATTAGCGGTGCGTCTGGCGAGGTGTTCGCCTTGCAGAGGGAGCAGCATGGGTTCCACAGTCACGTCGTGGCAGACTTCTTTCAGCATCTGAGCTGTTACGTCTCTTACTTCATCATGTCTCATGCAGACGAAACCTCCTCTCTTGCATGTCATGGCATGATTTTGGTTGAAGGGTGAGCCACAGTTACACATGTTTGGGAGCCCATCCACTGGCCAGCCATACCTGAAGGCAAGGGCATCAGTAAATTCTTTTTTGTTTAAGTTGGTGCCTTTTGCCGTGATAGGTAGTGTGGTTAGCCAGTTTGAAGCGCCCACTTCCTGTGCAATATCTGTCCTCCTCCTTGTGTCTTTTGGGAGTTCTCTCATTAGGTCACTCAGAGTGTCTCTCTGTTTTCCTTCTCTGTTTATGGAGATTTCATTCCTTAGTGACCTAATATCTTGAGGGCTGTCTTCTCCCCTTTCATTTTGATTGGTAATATATTCGGTCAAGGAGGCTGTGATTCGGATTGAGTTCCCGAATTCAGACTCAGCCAGATTTTGCGGGTTGGTGATGCCGAGCCCACCCATTCTTGGCGGCAACTCCAGCAATCTTCTCTCCTGGTCACTGGGGCATCTCCCATTTGCTATCGCCGGTATGAAGGTGTTTCTGATAGCATCTTCCAGAGCTTTTAGTAACGGAGCAACATCAGGAACTGTCCTCATGAGGTAGTTCCATTTATGCTTGACACCGTACGTAAATGCTGCGTAGGCTGCCTGCGGTTCTGTTTTGGCGATCTCGCTCAGCCTCTGCAGTTCGGACTCCCAGCGCTTTACAGCTGCTTTCACATATTCGGTTCTGTATTCAGCTGTTCCAATGGCTGCCCCGAGGTGTCTTTCTCCAGTAACTGACAGTTTCACGTTACTGCCCTGGAATGCTGTTTTGGCCCGATCGTATGCCTCTGGTTTTACAATCAGCACAGACCTCGTGGCGTTGGGACGGTACCCTATTTTAGGGCCGTGTTCATTGACGAGGTCCCACCATTTCCTGAGGTCTGCAGACTTTCCTACCCCGGTGAGGTCATCCGCATGCGCCACCTGTTTGACGTTGGTGTTTTCATGGCGGATGATGTCCTGCAGCTTCATCATTCCCAGGGCAAACATTGCCATGGCCACTGGGTCCCCCTGGGTGTTGCCCCCTGAGGATTGTATGGCCACCGGGTCTCCAAGTCGTTGGTCATTATGACTGCTGATGAACAGTCTGGCAGGTTCCTTGTATGTATTTTCAATATATTGGGCGAATATAGGGCACTTGATTTTGATGTTGTGCAGTGCTGTTTCCCTATTGATGTTGTTGAACGCATTTGCAGCGTCCACCATCAGCACCGCCTCGCATTCTGGGTCTTCGAACATTTTCCTGACGGCGTGAATGGCAGCTTCACACCCAGCCTGCTGACCCGCACACACTTGGAGGTTTCCCACCGCCTTCCTCACGTCGTCCTTCACCACCTCCATGACAGCCTTGCCTATGATCCTCCTGAGCACCTCCCCCATCCCGATGGGGTGACAGCCTGGTTTTTTATCCAGCGGGATGAGCCGGCAGGCCATCAAAGGCTCGAGGTGTTGGCAACTCTCTGACGCCAATTTTCTTGCTAGGGCGGCTATTGCGTCGCGAAGATCCACAGCTGGATTACCAAAGATGTTCTTACTGAGGAGGTGTTTCCACCCCTTGGCATCCAAGCCTGATGGTCCAGCCGCTCCCTGCGCGTGAAGGGCGTGCTTCCAGATCACGTCACCGCTGATATGGTCGAAGACAACTCGATGCGGCGGGGTGTAGTCCCCAAGGAACTTCATTTCTGGGTGTGCAGGTCTAGCATCTGTATGGATCTGGCGTGTCTCTTCCGTCATGGGAAAGACTCCCGCTGCCTCATCTTCTATTGACAGTGATCTAGTTGCCATGGCCACTTTGCCTAGTCTCATCTTGTCAGTAAAGTTTCTAGCCCTGTCGTTACTGTCCTTCTTGCGAATGTTACGTCTGCCTAGTCTCTCCTGCAGTGTTTTAGCCTCGCCAAGTAGCTTCCGGACGTCCCCTTTCCTCCACAGCTCCATTCTTCTTTGTACCGCCTTCACGTCCTCAGATTGTTTCGACTTTTTGTGAGTCTGTTGGCATATGAGGTGTGGTAGTATGACCAGAATCTTTAAAGCGTAGGGGGCGATTTGCGTGGAGTTGTTGTACGCTCTAATGAGGTAGGTTTTCTCCTCTATCAAGGTTTTGGTGGCGTTACATCTCGGGGCCTCAAATGCGTTATTGGGAGTAAACGTTACCACATGATTGTAAGCGTCTCGCACCCACTCCTCTGTCTCGTCGAGTGTCCACCTCTGCCAGAAGCGGAGCTCGCGCAAGGCGTCCTCACCCTGGTCACCTTGCCCATGTCTCTCGCCACCTGCACCCCCCTCCACCTGATCATCTCCAGCGCCTTCATTGGCCTGTCCACCCAGCACCACTTGTGGTTGCTCACCATTTTCCACATCCTGCCGTTGAGGGTTTGAGTTTCGACAATCTCCACCTCTCTTACAGTTCACACAGGGCTGGCCTCGTCTTACGCACGAGCATTGAACACAGTTTTGATTTCGAGACGAACAAATGCAACATTGAGGGGGCTCCATTTCGGTGCCATTATGCATGCTAGTGTATCTTAGATGCTATTTGTGGTGATGAATAGAGCAATAGTAGTAGATCCCACTTTGACTCTTGTCTCCCCCCATATACCTACACACAGACATACACTTACATATGCTTACTCTGCCTTTACGGTAATATTAGAATGATTGTTTATTTTTCCACTACCATTGCTCCTCGCCAACACTTTACAATCTTACTAATGCACCTGACCCTACACATTAAAGTTGAGTAGTAGTAGTAGTAGTGATATCATTACCAGCAGTTCGCCGAGTCAGATACTCTGTGTTTTATGGCCCTCAGGCGGGGGTGGGAAGTTACTGGGCAGCGGGGCGGGGTTAGCAGGGACCCGAGAAGTGAGGGGATGTGCGTGGGTAGCTTTAGGGGGATGGGGGGGGCTAGGGGCTGTTTACTGTTTGCCCTCGGTCTTGAGAACTGACCCTCCTCCGCCCATCCCGACACGCCTGCCAGAACTCACCACTCCCCTATAAATCACTGACATTTAATCTATTTGATATACTGAGAAATTATATTGGATGATGTACATGGAAAAACTATAACTTGCTCTCTCTTCTCTCTCCCTCTCTCTCTCCCCTCTCTACTCTCACTCCCCCTTCCCCTCCTCCTCTACCACTCTCTCCCCCTCTTCTCCACTCTCTTTCCCTCCTTCCCCCTCTCTCCCTCTTTCCCTCCCACCTTCCGACCGTCCGCCACAGAGTCGAGCGTCGCTCACAAGCACCTAGGGGACGTGGGCCTTCTCCCGTAACCACTGACCCAATATTTATCGTTACACCAGTGTTTTCCACACTGCCGGCCAGCACACGGCCTCTCTCAAAAAAGCAGTAATTCGTAATTAACACCTGCATCGTCAATGGCACCAGATTGCACTATATTTCGTAACGTTCACTGCACGTTCACGCGTACGAAGGTATACATTCCAGGGCGGTATCGGCTATAGGACCTAACTTATGACACAAAACAAAGGAGCTAATCACAGCACGTACTCTCCCTACGCTACTACTACTACTACTACTACTACTACTACTACTACTACTTTCATGGGCATTCTTTTAATTAATTATGTAGGTTCATTATACCTCAAAGTAGAATTCATTGTTGATCATTTAAACCACAGAGTAAAGTTAGTAGTTTACTCACCCAGTCTTATAAGGCACCATTATCGCACACAGGATCATCACCTGCCCAAGTAATATAGGTAACGCGACTTTAAGAATGTTACCTGAGGTAATTATTGTTTAGAGGTTCTGATGGTGAACTAAGGGTCATAGGACAGGGTCCACTGATTAGCGGTTAGCTTACGTATCTTACATCACTAATACTCTATATTGAGGAGCAGATGGAAGCACCTAGATATTGAGAAGCAGATGATAGCACCCCGATATAGAGGAGCAGGTGAGAGCACCTTGATATTAAAGAGCAGATGTAAACAGCTCCATATAGAGGAGCAGATGAAAGCACCTCGATATTGAGGAGCAGATTAGAGCACCTTGATATTGAGGAATCAGGTGAAAGCTTATCGATATTGGGGAGCAGATGATAGCACCTCGATAGTGATGAGCAGATGAAAGCACCTCGATATTGAGGAGCAGATAGAAGCACCTCGATATTGAGGAGCAGATGAAAGCACCTCGATATTGAGGAGCAGATAGAAGCACCTCGATATTGAGGAGCAGATGAAAGCACCTCGATATTGAGGAGCAGATGAAAGCACCTCGATATTGAGGAGCAGATAGAAGCACCTCGATATTGAGGAGCAGATGAAAGCACCTCGATATTGAGGAGCAGATGAAAGAACCTCGATATTGAGGAGCAGATGAAAGCACCTCGATATTGAGGAGCATATGAAAGAACCTCGATATTGAGAAGATGAAAGCAATTCGATATTGAGGAGCAAATGAAAGCACCTCGATATTGAGGAGCAGATAGAAGCACCTCGATATTG
This sequence comes from Eriocheir sinensis, assembly GCF_024679095.1. Taxonomy (NCBI): domain Eukaryota; kingdom Metazoa; phylum Arthropoda; class Malacostraca; order Decapoda; family Varunidae; genus Eriocheir; species Eriocheir sinensis. The sequence continues at coordinate 115,845 of NW_026110950.1, read as the reverse complement.
AGGAGCAGATGAAAGCACCTCGATATTGAGGAGCAGATGAAAGCACCTCGATATTGAGGAGCAGATAGAAGCACCTCGATACTGAGGAGCAGATGAAAGCACCTTGATATTGAGGAGCAGATGAAAGCACCTCGATATTGAGGAGCAGATGAAAGCACCAGCAGATAAAAGCACCTCGATATTGAGGAGCAGATGAAAGCACCTCGATAATAATGAGCAGATAAAAGCACCTCGATACTGAGGAGCAGATGAAAGCACCTCGATAATGATGAGCAGATGAAAGCACCTCAATATTGAGGAGCAGATAGAAGCACCTCGATATTGGGGAGTAGATGATAGCACCTCGATAATGATGAGCAGATGAAAGCACCTCGATATTGAGGAGCAGATAGAAGCACCTCGATAATGATGAGCAGATGAAAGCACCTCGATAATGATGAGCAGATGAAAGCACCTCAATATTGATGAGCAGATAGAAGCACCTCGATATTGAGGAGCAGATAGAAGCACCTCGATACTGAGGAGCAGATGAAAGCACCTCGATATTGAGGAGCAGATAGAAGCACCTCGATATTGAGGAGCAGATGAAAGCACCTCGATATTGAGGAGCAGATAGAAGCACCTCGATACTGAGGAGCAGATGAAAGCACCTCGATATTGAGGGGCAGATGAAAGCACCTCGATACTGAGGAGCAGATGAAAGCACCTCGATATTGAGGAGCAGATGAAAGCACCTCGATACTGAGGAGCAGATGAAAGCACCTCGATATTGAGGAGCAGATGAAAGCACCTCGATACTGAGGAGCAGATGAAAGCACCTCGATATTGAGGAGCAGATGAAAGCACCTCGATACTGAGGAGCAGATGAAAGCACCTCGATATTGAGGAGCAGATGAAAGCACCAGCAGATAAAAGCACCTCGATATTGAGGAGCAGATGAAAGCACCTCGATAATGATGAGCAGATAAAAGCACCTCGATATTGAGGAGCAGATGAAAGCACCTCGATATTGAGGAGCAGATGAAAGCACCTCGATATTGAGGAACAGATGAAAGCACCTCGATATTGAGGAGCAGATGAAAGCACCTCGATACTGAGGAGCAGATAAAAGCACCTCGATATTGAGGAGCAGATGAAAGCACCTCGATATTGAGGAGCAGATGAAAGCACCTCGATATTCAGGAGCAGATAAAAGCACCTCGATATTCAGGAGCAGATAAAAGCACCTCGATATTGAGGAGCAGATGAAAGCACCTCGATATTGAGGAGCAGATAAAAGCACCTCGATATTCAGGAGCAGATAAAAGCACCTCGATATTGAGGAGCAGATAAAAGCACCTCGATATTCAGGAGCAGATAAAAGCACCTCGATATTCAGGAGCAGATAAAAGCACCTCGATATTCAGGAGCAGGTGAAAGCACATCGATATTGAGGAGCAGGTGAAAGCACATCGATAATGAGGAGCAGGTGAATGCACATCTACATTGAGGAGCAGGTGAAAGCAATTTCATATTGAAGAACAGATGAAAGCACATTGATATTCATGAGCAGATGAAAGCACCTTGAAATTGAGGATCAGGTGAAACCATATCAATATTGTTGAGCTGATGAAAGCACCTTGATATTGAGAAGCAGATGAAAGCACCTTGATATTGATAAGCAAGTGAAAGCACCTTGATATTGAGGAGCAGATGAAAGCACCTCTCTATTGAGGAGGAGATGAAAGCACCTTGATATTGAGGAACACATGATAGCACCTCGATATTGAGAAGCAGATGGAGGCACCTCAATATTGGACAACAGATGAAAGCACCTCGATATTGAGGAGCAGATGAAAGCACATCGATATTGAGGAGCAGATGAGAGCACCTCGATATTGATGAGCAGATGAAAGCACCTCGATATTGAGGAGCAGATGAAAGCACCTCGATAATGAGGAGCAGATGAAAGCACCTCTATATTGAGGAGCAGATGAAAGCACCTCGATATTGAGGAGCAGATAATAGGACCTCGATATTGAGGAGCAGACGAAAGCACTTCGATATTGAGGAGCAAATGAAAGAACATCGATATTGAGGAGAAGCTGAAAGAACCTTGATATTGAAGAACAGATGAAAGAACCTCGATATTGAGAAGATGAAAGCAATTCGATATTGAGGAGCAAATGAAAGCACCTTGATATTGTGGAGCAAATGAAAGCACCTTGATATTAAGGAGCAGATGAAAGCAGTTCGATAATGAGGAGCAGATGAAAGCACCTTGATAATGAGGAGCAAGTGAAAGCATATCGATATTTGTGAGCGGCTGAAAGCACCTTGATATTGAGGAGCAGGTGAAAGCACATCGATATTGAGGATCAGGTGAAAGCACCTCGATATTGGGGAGCGGGTGAAAGCATTTTGAAATTAAGGAGCAGATGAAAGCACCTCGATATTCAGCAGCAGATGAAAGCATATCGATATTGAGGAGCAGATGAAAGCACATCGATATTGAGGAGCAGGTGAAAGCTAATCGATATTAAGGAGCAGATAATAGCACCTCGATGTTAAAGAGCAGGTGAAAGCACCTCGATATTGAGGAGATGATGAAAGCACCTCGATATTGAAGAGATGATGAAAGCACCTCGATATTAAAGAGATGATGAAAGGACCTCGATATTGAAGAGATGATGAAAGCACCTCGATATTGAGGAGATGATGAAAGCACCTCGATATTGAGGAGATGATGAAAGCACCTAAATATTGGAGGACTGGTGAAATAACATCGATATTGAGGAGCAGGTGAAATAACATCGATATTAAGGAGCAGGTGAAAGCACATCTATACTGAGGAGCTGGTGAAAGCTCTTTGGTATTGAGGAACAAATGAAAGCACCTCGATATTGAGGATCAAGTGAAAGCAACTTGATATTGAGGAACACATGATAGCACATCGATATTGAGAAGCAGATGAAGGCACCTCAATATTGAAGAATAGATGAAAGCACCTCGATGTTGAGGAGCAGATGATATCACCTCGATATTGAGGAGCAGATGAAAGCACATCGATATTGAGGAGCAGATGATAGCACCTCGATATTCATGAGCAGATGAAAGCACCTCGATATTGAGGAACAGATGAAAGCACCTCGATAAGGAACAACAGACGAAAGCACCTCGATATTGAGGAGCAGATGAAAGCACCTTGAAATTGTGGAGCAGGTGAAAGCACATCGGTGTTGGGAAGCAGGGGAAAGCACTTTGATATTGAGGAACAAATGATAGCACCTCGATATTGAAGAGATGATGAAAGCTCTTCGATATTGAGGAGCAGATGAAAGCACCTAAATATTGGAGAGCAGGTGAAATAACATCGATTTTAACGAGCAGGTGAACGCACATCGATATTGAGGAGCAGGTGAAAGCACATCTATATTGAGGAACAGGTGAAAGCTCCTTGATATTAAGGAACAAATGAAAGAACCTCGATATTGAGGAGCAAGTGAAAGCACATCTCTATTGAGGAGCAGTTGAAAGCACATCTATATTGAGGAGCAGGTGAAAGCACCTTGTTATTGAGGAGCAGATGAAAGCACCTTGATATTGATGAGCAGATGAAAGCACCTTGATATGGAGGAGCAGATAAAAGCACCCTGAAATTGAGAATCAGGTGAAAACACATCGATATTGTGGAGCGGATGAAAGCACCTTGATATTGAGGAGCAGATGAGAGCAATTCGATATTGAGGAGCAGATGAAAGCACCTTGATATTGAGGAGCAAATGAAAGCACCTTGATATAGAGGAGCAGATGAAAGCAACTCGATATTGAGGAGCAGATGAAAGCACCTTGATATTTATGAGCAGGTGAAAGCAGCTCGGTATTGAGGAGCAGGTGAAAGCACATCGATATTGAGGAGCAGATGAAACTATCTTGATATTGAGGAGCAGATGAAGGAACCTTGATATTGAGGAGCAAATAAAAGCACCTTGATATTAAGGAACAAATGAAAGCAACTCGATATTGAGGAGCAGATGAAAGCACCTTCATATTGAGGAGCAGATGAAAGCACATCGATATTGGCGATAGGGTGAAAGCACCTTGATATTGAGGAGCATGTGAAAGCACATCAATATTGAGGAGCAGGTGAAAACACCTCGATATTGGGGATCGGGTGTAAGCACTTTGATATTGAAGAGCAAATGATAGCACCTCGATATTGAGGAGCAGATGAAAGCACTTCGATATTAAGGAGCAGATGAAAGCACCTCGATATTGATGAGCAGGTGAAAGCACATCGATATTGAAGAGCAGATGAAAGCCATTCGATAATGAAGAGCAGATAAGAGCACCTCGATGTTGAGGAGCAGATGAAAGCACATCAATATTGGGGAGCAGGTGAAAGAACATCGATATTAAGGAGCAGGTGAAAGCACATCGATACTGAGGAGCAGGTGAAAGCATATCTATATTGAGGAACAGGTGAGAGCTCCTTCATATTGAGGTCAAATGAAAGCACTTCAATATTGAGGAGCAAGTGAAAGCACCTTGATATTGAGGAGCAGATGAAAGCACCTTGTTATTGAGGAGGAGATTAAAGCACCTTGATATTGAGGAGCAGATGAAAGCACCTTGTTATTGAGGAGGATATTAAAGCACATTGATATTGAGGAGCAGGTGAAAGCACCTCAATATTGAGGAGCAGATAAAAGCACCTCGATATTGAGGAGCAGATGATACCACATCGATATTGATGAGCAGATTAAAGCTCATCGATATTGAAGAAGATCATAGCACCTCGATATTGAAGAGCAGCTGAAAGCATCTCGATAATGAGGAGCAGATGAAGGCACCCCGATAATGAGGAGCAGATGAAAGCACCTCGATATTGAGGAGCAGATGAAAGCAAATTCATATTGAAGAGCAGATGAAAGCACTTTCATATTGAGTACCAGAAGAAAGCACCTTGATAATGTGGAGCAGATGAAAGCACCTTGATATTGACGAGCAGATGAAAACACCTCGATATTGCGGAGCAGATGAGAGCACATCAATATTGAGGAGCAGATGAAAGCACCTTGATATTGAGGAGCAGAAGAAAGCACATTGATATTGAGGAGCAGATGAAAGCACCTTGATATTGATGAGCAGATGAAAGCACCTTGATATGGAGGAGCAGATAAAAGCATCTTGAAATTGAGGAGCAGGTGAAAGCACATCGATATTGTGGAGCACATGAAAGCACCTTGATATTGATAAGCAGTAGAAAGCACCTTGATATTAAGGAGCAGGTGAAAGTACATCGATATTGGCGAGCGGGTGAAAGCACCTTGATATTGAGGAGCAGGTAAAAGCACATCGAAATTGAGGAGCAGGTGAAAGCACCTCGATATTGGGGAGCGGGTGAAAGCACTTTGATATTAAGGAGCAGATAAAAGCACCTCGATATTGAGGAGCAGATAAAAGCACCTCGATACTGAGGAGCATGTGAAAGCACATCGATATTGAGGAGCAGATGAAAGCCCTTCGATATTGAGGAGCAGATAATAGCAACTCGATGTTGAGGAGCAGATGAAAGCACATCGATATTGAGGAGCAAGTGAAAGCACCTCGATATTGAGGAGCAGGTAAAAGCCCCTCGATATTGAAGAGCAGATGAAAGTCCCTCGATATTGATGAGCAGGTGAAAGCATATAAATATTGAATAGCAGATGAAAGCCGCTCGATGTTGAGGAGCAGGTGAAAGCACATCGATATTGGGGAGCAGGTGAAAGCACATCTATATTGAGGAACAAGTGAAAGCACATCTATATTGAGGAACAGGTGAAAGCACATCTATATTGAGGAGCAGGTGAAAGCACATCTATATTGAGGAACAGGTGAAAGCATATATATTGAGGAGCAGGTAAAAGCACATCTATATTGAGGAGCAAGTGAAAGCACATCGATATTGAGGAGCAGGTGAAAGCACATCAATATTGGGGAGCAGGTGAAAGCACGTCTATATTGAGGAACAGGTGAAAGCACATCTATATTGAGGAGCAGGTGAAAGCACATCGATATTGAGGAGCAGGTGAAAGCACATCTATACTGAGGAACAGGTGAAAGCACATCTATATTGATGAACAGGTGAAAGCACATCGATATTGAGGAGCAGGTGAAAGCACATCTATATTGAGGAACAGGTGAAAGCACATCTATATTGAGGAACAGGTGAAAGCACATCTATATTGAGGAACAGGTGAAAGCACCTAGATATTGATGAGCAGGTGAAAGCACATCTATATTGAGGAACAGGTGAAAGCACGTCTATATTGAGGAGCAGGTGAAAGCACATCAATATTGGGGAGCAGGTGAAAGCACATCTATACTGAGGAGCAGGTGAAAGCACATCTATATTGAGGAGCAGGTGAAAGCACATCTATATTGAGGAGCAGGTGAAAGCACATCTATACTGAGGAGCAGATGAAATCACATCAATATTGAGGAACAGGTGAAAGCACATCTATATTGAGGAGCAGGTGAAAGCACATCTATATTAAGGAACAGGTGAAAGCACCTTGATATTGAGGATAAATGAAAGCACCTCGATATTGAGGAGCAAGTGAAAGAGCCTTGATATTGAGGAGTAGATGAAAGCACATCGATATTGAGGAGCAGATGATAGTACCTCGATATTGAGGAGCAGATGAAAGCACCTCGATAATGAGGAGCAGATGAAAGCACCTCAATATTGTGAAGCAGATGAAAGCACATCCATATTGAGGAGCAGATGAAAGCACCTCGATATTGAGGAGCAGATAATAGAACCTCGATATTGAAGTGCAGACGAAAGTGCTTCGATATTGAGGAGCAAATGAAAGAAAATCGATATTGAGGAGAAGATGAAAGAACCTTGATATTGAAGAACAGATGAAAGAACCTCGATATTGAGGAGATGAAAGCAATTCGATATTGAGGAGCAAATGAAAGCACCTTGATATTGTGGAGCAAATGAAAGCACCTTGATATTAAGGAGCAGATGAAAGCAGCTCGATAATGAGGAGCAGATGAAAGCACCTTGATATTGAGGAGCAAGTGAAAGCATATCGATATTTGCGAGCGGCTGAAAGCACCTTGATATTGAAGAGCAGGTGAAAGCACATCGATATTGAGGATCAGGTGAAAGCACCTCGATATTGGGGAGCGGGTGAAAGCATTTTGATATTGAGGAGCAAATGATTGCACCTCGATATTGAGGAGCAGATGAAAGCACCTCGATATTGAGGAGCAGATGAAAGCACCTCGATATTGAGGAGCTGATGAAAGCACATCGATATTCAGCAGCAGATGAAAGCACATCGATATTGAGGAGCAGGTAAAAGCAAATCGATATTAAGGAGCAGATGAAACCCCTCGATATTAAGGAGCAGATAATAGCACCTCGATGTTGAAGAGCAGATGAAAGCACCTCGATATTGAAGAGATGATGAAAGCACCTAAATATTGGAGGACTGGTGAAATAACATCGATATTGAAGAGCAGGTGAAAGCACATCGATATTGAGGAGCTGGTGAAAGCACATCTATATTGAGGAACAGGTGAAAGCTCTTTGGTATTGAGGAACAAATGAAAGCACCTCGATATTGTCGTATCGCTCCTGTACACCCTCTGGACCCACCGAAGAGGCGATGCTTCTGGCATTTTGCTTCACCTCGGTGGGACGACCTGAGGATGTACTTTGCCGATTTCCTTTGGAATGATTATTGCTTCCAGGATAGAGACCCCTCTGTGTGTGCTCAGCGCATCACAGAGGTGATTGTCTCTGGAATGGAGGCATACATTCCTCGTTCTTTCTCTACTCCACACGCTAAAAAGCCTTTGTTTAATCACGCTTGTTCTCGTGCTGTCAATGATAGAGAGGTAGCTCACAAAAGGTACCAGAGCCTTCAAACTAATGCTAATTATGAACTTTACATTTCTGCCCGAAATCGTGCCAAATCTACTCTTCGACTAACCAAAACCTTGCTTTCTCTAACTCTTCCCGTGACTTCTGGCATCTAGCCAAAAACATCTCCTCCAACTTCACTTCTTCATCTTTCCCTCCACTCCTCAGTCCTGACGGCAACACTGCCGTCTCATCTATCTCTAAGGCTGAACTCTCCTCTCAAACTTTTTTCTAAAAACTCCACTCTGGACGATTCTGGGCATATTCCTCCTACTCATCCCCCCTCTGACTCCTTTATGCCTGTTATAAAGATTCTTCAAAATGATGTTTTCTATGCCCTCTCTGGCCTCAATCCTCAGAAGGCTTATGGACCTGATGGAGTGCCTCCTGTTGTCCTTAAAAACTGTGCCTCCGTGCTGTCACCCTGCCTGGTCAAACTCTTTCGCCTCTGCCTGTCAACATCTACCTTTCCTTCTTGCTGGAAGTATGCCTTCATACAGCCTGTGCCTAAGAAGGGTGACCGCTCCAATCCCTCAAACTACCGTCCCATAGCTTTACTTTCTTGTCTATCTAAAGCTTTTGAATCAATCCTTAACCGGAAGATTCAAAAGCACCTTTCCACTTCTAACCTTCTATCTGATCGCCAGTATGGGTTTCGCAAGGGGCGTTCTACTGGTGATCTCCTATCCTTCTTAACTGACTCTTGGTCATCCTCTCTTAGCCGTTTCGGTGAAACGTTTGCTATTGCGCTGGACATATCAGAAGCTTTTGATAGGGTCTGGCACAAATCTTTGCTTTCTAAACTACCCTCCTACGGTTTCTATCCTTCTCTCTGTACCTTTATCTCCAGTTTCCTTTTTGACCGTTTTATTTCTGCCGTGGTAGACGGTCACTGTTCTTCCCCTAATTCTATTAACAGTGGTGTCCCACAGGGTTTTGTCCTATCTCCACTCTTTTCTATTTTCATTGATGATCTTCTTTCCAAAACGAACTGTCCTATCCATTCCTACGCCGATGATTCCACTCTGCATTACTCAACTTCTTTTAATAGAAGACCCACCCTACAGGAACTTAACGACTCAAGGTTGGAGGCTGCAGAACGCTTAGCCTCAGCCCTTACTAGTATTTCCGATTGGGGCAAGAAGAACCTGGTGTCCTTCAACGCCTCAAAAACACAGTTTCTCCACCTATCCACTCGACACAATCTTCGAAACAACTATCCCCTATTCTTTGACAACACCCAGCTATCACCTTCCTCAACACTAAACATCCTCGGTCTATCCTTAACTCAAAATCTCAACTGGAAACTTCATATCTCATCTCTTACTAAATCAGCTTCCTCGAGGCTGGGCGTTCTGTACCGTCTCCGCCAGTTCTTCTCCCCTGCACAGTTGCTGTCCATATACAGGGGCCTTGTCCGCCCTCGTATGGAGTATGCATCTCATGTGTGGGGGGGCTCACTCACACAGCTCTTCTGGACAGAGTGGAGGCTAAGGCTCTTCGTCTCATCAGCTCTCCTCATACGGATAGTCTTCGTCCTCTTAAATTCCGCTGAAATGTTGCCTCTCTTTCTATCTTCTATCGATATTTCCACGGTGACTGCTCTTCTGAACTTGCTAACTGCATGCCTGCCCCCCTCCCGCGGCCCCGCGGCACTCGACTTTCTACTCATGCTCATCCCTATACTGTCCAAACCCCTTATGCAAGAGTTAACCAGCATCTTCACTCTTTCATCCCTCACGCTGGTAAACTCTGGAACATTCTTCCTTCATCTGTATTTCCTCCTGCCTACGACTTGAACTCTTTCAAGAGGAGGGTATCAGGACACCTCTCCTCCCGTATATGATCTTGTTTTCGGCCACCTCTTTTTTTTTTTTTGAGGAGCAGCGAGTAGCGGGCTTTTTTTTATTATTGTTTTCTTTTTTATGTGCCCTTGAGCTGCCTCCTTTGTTGTAAAAAAAAAAAAAAAAAAAAAAAAAAGATGAAGGCACCTCGATAATGAGGAGCAGATGAAAGCACCTCGATATTGAGGAGCAGATGAAAGCAAATTCATATTGAAGAGCAGATGAAAGCACTTTCATATTGAGTACCAAAAGAAAGTACCTTGATAATGTGGAGCAGATGAAAGCACCTTGATATTGACGAGCAGATGAAAACACCTCGATATTGCGGAGCAGATGAGAGCACATCAATATAGAGGAGCAGATGAAAGCACCTTGATATTGAGGAGCAGAAAGCACCTTTATATTGAGGAGCAGATGAAAGCACCTTGATATTGATGAGCAGATGAAAGCACCTTGATATAGAGGAGCAGATAAAAGCAACTTGAAATTGAGGAGCAGGTGAAAGCACATCGATATTGTGGAGCGGATGAAAGCACCTTGATATTGGTAAGCAGTTGAAAGCACCTTGATATTGATAAGCAGTTGAAAGCACCTTGATATTGAGGAGCAGGTGAAAGCACATCGATATTGGCGAGCGGGTGCAAGCACCTTGATATTGAGGCAGGTAAAACCACATCGAAATTGAGGAGCAGGTGAAAGCACCTCGATATTGGGGAGCGGGTGAAAGCACTTTAATATTGAGGAGCAGATAAAAGCACCTCGATATTGAGGAGCAGATGAAAGCACCTCGATACTGAAGAGCATGTGAAAGCACATCGATATTGAGGAGCAGATGAAAGCCCTTCGATATTGAGGAGGAGATAATAGCAACTCGATGTTGAGGAGCAGATGAAAGCACATCTATATTGAGGAGCAGGTGAGAGCACCTCGATATTGATGAGCAGGTGAAAGCATATCGATATTGAGGAGCAGGTAAAAGCCCCTCGATATTGAAGAGCAGATGAAAATCCCTCGATATTGATGAGCAGGTGAAAGCACATAAATATTGAATAGCAGATGAAAGCCCCTCGATGTTGAGGAGCAGATGAAAGCACCTCGATGTTGAGGAGCAGGTGAAAGCACATCGATATTGGGGAGCAGGTGAAAGCACATCTATATTGAGGAACAGGTGAAAGCACATCTATATTGAGGAGCAGGTGAAAGCACATCTATATTGAGGAACAGGTGAAAGCACATCTATATTGAGGAGGAGGTGAAAGCACATCAATATTGGGGAGCAGGTGAAAGCACATCTATATTGAGGAGCAGGTGAAAGCACATTTATATTGAGGAGCAGGTGAAAGCACATATTTTTTTTTTTTTTTTTTACAACATAGGAGGCAGCTCAAGGGCACACAAAAAAAGAAAACAATAATAAAAAAAAGCCCGCTACTCGCTGCTCCTCAAAAAGAAACAAAAGAGGTGGCCGAAAGGAAGATCAAATACGGGAGGAGAGGTGTCCTGATACCCTCCGCTTGAAAAAGTTCAAGTCGTAGGCAGGAGGAAATACAGATGAAGGAAGATTGTTCCAGAGTTTACCAGCGTGAGGGATGAAAGAGTGAAGATGCTGGTTAACTCTTGCATAATGGGTTTGGACAATATAGGGATGAGCATGAGTAGAAGGTCGAGTGCAGCGGGGCCGCGGGAGGGGGGGAGGCATGCAGTTAGCAAGTTCAGAAGAGCAGTCAGCGTGGAAATATCGATAGAAGATAGAAAGAAAGGCAACATTGCGGCGGAATTTAAGAGGTAGAAGACTATCAGTATGAGGAGGAGAGCTGATGAGACGAAGAGCCTTAGCCTCCACTCTATCTAGAAGAGCTGTGTGGGTGGGGCCCCCCCACACATGAGATGCATACTCCATACGAGGGCGGACAAGGCCCCTGTATATGGACAGCAACTGTGCAGGGGAGAAGAACTGGCGGAGACGGTACAGAACGCCCAGCCTCGAGGAAGCTGATTTAGTAAGAGATGAGATATGAAGTTTCCAGTTGAGATTTTGAGTTAAGGATAGACCGAGGATGTTTAGTGTTGAGGAAGGTGATAGCTGGGTGTTGTCAAAGAATAGGGGATAGTTGTTTCGAAGATTGTGTCGAGTGGATAGGTGGAGAAACTGTGTTTTTGAGGCGTTGAAGGACACCAGGTTCTTCTTGCCCCAATCGGAAATACTAGTAAGGGCTGAGGCTAAGCGTTCTGCAGCCTCCAACCTTGAGTCGTTAAGTTCCTGAAGGGTGGGTCTTCTATTAAAAAAAGTAGAGTAATGCAGAGTGGAATCATCGGCGTAGGAATGGATAGGACAGTTCGTTTTGGAAAGAAGATCATCAATGAACAACAGACAAAGAGTGGGAGATAGGACAGAACCCAGTGGGACACCACTGTTAATAGATTTAGGGGAAGAACAGTGACCGTCTACCACGGCAGAAATAGAACGGTCAGAAAGGAAACTGGAGATAAAGGTACAGAGAAGGATAGAAACCGTAGGAGGGTAGTTTAGAAAGCAAAGATTTGTGCCAGACCCTATCAAAAGCTTTTGATATGTCCAGCGCAATAGCAAAAGTTTCACCGAAACGGCTAAGAGAGGATGACCAAGAGTCAGTTAAGAAGGCTAGGAGATCACCAGTAGAACGCCTCTTGCGGAACCCATACTGGCGGTCAGATAGAAGGTCAGAAGTGGAAAGGTGCTTTAGAATCTTCCGGTTAAGGATTGATTCAAAAGCTTTAGATAGACAAGAAAGTAAAGCTATAGGACGGTAGTCTGAGGGATTGGAGCGGTCACCCTTCTTAGGTACAGGCTGTATGAAGGCATACTTCCAGCAAGAAGGAAAGGTAGATGTTGACAGGCAGAGGTGAAAGAGTTTGACCAGGCAGGGTGACAGCACGGAGGCACGGTTTTTAAGGACAATAGGAGGCACTCCATCAGGTCCATAAGCCTTCTGAGGATTGAGGCCAGAGAGGGCATAGAAAACATCATTTTGAAGAATCTTTATAACAGGCATAAAGGAGTCAGAGGGGGGATGAGTAGGAGGAATATGCCCAGAATCGTCCAGAGTGGAGTTTTTAGAAAAAGTTTGAGAGAAGAGTTCAGCCTTAGAGATAGATGAGACGGCAGTGTTGCCGTCAGGACTGAGAGTGGAGGAAAGATGAAGAAGTGAAGTTGGAGGAGATGTTTTTGGCTAGATGCCAGAAGTCACGGGAAGAGTTTGAGAAAGCAAGGTTTTGACATTTTCTATTAATGAAAGAATTTTTGGTTAGTCGGATAATAGATTTGGCACGATTTCGGGCAGAAATGTAAAGTTCATAATTAGCATTAGTTTGAAGGCTCTGGTACCTTTTGTGAGTTACCTCTCTATCATTGACAGCACGAGAACAAGCGTGATTAAACCAAGGCTTTTTAGCGTGAGGAGTAGAGAAAGAACGAGGAATGTATGCCTCCATTCCAGAGACAATCACCTCTGTGATGCGCTGAGCACACACAGAGGGGTCTCTATCCTGGAAGCAATAATCATTCCACGGGAAATCGGAAAAGTACATCCTCAGGTCGTCCCACCGAGGTGAAGCAAAATGCCAGAAGCATCGCCTCTTCGGTGGGTCCAGAGGGTGTACAGGAGGGATAGGACAGGATGCAGAAATAAGATTGTGATCGGAGGAGCCCAACGGAGCGAACAGTTTGACAGAATAAGCAGAAGGGTTTGAGGTAAGGAAGAGGTCTAGAATGTTGGGCCGGTCTCCAATACGGAATACGTGTAGGGTGCTGGACCAACTGCTCTATGTCGTTGAGGATAGCAAAGTTGTAGGCTTGTTCACCAGGATGGTCAGTGAAAGAGGATGAAAGCCAAAGCTGGTGGTGAACATTGAAATCTCCTACGATGGAGATTTCAGCGAAGGGAGAGTGGGTCAAGATGTGCTCCACTTTAGAATTCAAATAGTCAAAGAATTTTACATAGTTGGTAGAGTTACGTGAGAGATAAACAGCACAGATGTATTTAATAATAGCGTGACAATGAAGTCTTAGCCAGATGGTGGAAAATTCAGAAGAGTCAAGGTCGTGGGCACGAGAGCAAGTGATGTCGTTGCGCACGTAGGCGCAACATCCAACTTTGGATTGAAATTTAGGATAGAGATAGTAGGAGGGAACAGAGTAGAGATTGCTGTCAGTAGTCTCAGAAACCTGTGTTTCGGTAAGGAAGAGAAGGTGAGGTTTAGAGGAGGAGAGATGATGTTCCACAGAATGAAAATTAGAGCGAAGACAGCGAATGTTGCAGAAATTGAGAAGAAAGAGGTTCGAGGAGTTTTCAAGACACCTCACGGGTCGGCAGCCGGAAGGGAAGTCCTCCCTGGGGGAATTTGTGGCCCCCCCCCCAGGAGGGGTCTCCGAGGTTTGGTGTTTGTGCGCCATTTTGAAATTTTAATTTTGGGAAAAGGTGTATATGTTGTGTGAATGTAGTGTGGTGTGGATACAGAGAGGATCTGTCTTTAGAGAGCATGCTGAACTACTCTCCGGTGTTGGTGAGACAATAGGGAAACGGTTAGTGAGGACATGGGAAGGGTCTTTGGAGGCTTCAGCTCCTTCTCACCTCCCATATATACCTCACCAGGAGTGGCTTGCGCCAGTCAGTATATATATATATATATATATATATATATATATATATATATATATATATATATATATATATATATATATATATATATATATATATATATATATATATATATATATATATATATATATATATATATATATATATATATATATATATATATATATATATATATATATATATATATATATATATATATATATATATATATATATATATATATATATATATATATATATATATATATATATATATATATATATATATATATATATATATATATATATATATATATATATATATATATATATATATATATATATATATATATATATATATTTACAAAGTTGATTGAGATTTTCATATAATCAATAAAATCGGAGACAGCTGTGTCGTTACTCTACAGTATGAGGTCACTGATTATATAGTGATCATTTCGCTTCGGCGCTGCCCTCCGCGGTCTACAATGTGACTAAACAGCTGTCTGCGGCATTATTCATTATTTGAAACTCAAAATTACCTACGAGACATAACTGATCCTTGTCTACAGATGACTGACAAGTAATAATAACTATCATCCAACATGAAGAGTGTGTATGTGCGTGTGTGTGTGGGGGGGGGGGTGGGGGGGGGTGGGGGGGTATAAGCATTGCTTTAACAATGTACACATACAAAACAGGTTTACATGACAAACGAGATGGAGTGCACAGCAATCTTACGTACCTAAACAGAGAGAGAGAGAGAACGTTTTTCGTCGTGGGCTAAGCAATATAAAAGCACACACACACACACACACACGCATCCACAGACACACACACACACACACACACACACACACACATACACACACACACACACACACACACACACACACACACACACACACACACACACACACACACAGACACATACACACACAGTACATCAGCGTGTTGTTAATTAAGTCACAAATAGGCTGTCACCACGCGTTGCATTATTTTTACTGTCGGTACTATAATTATAATTATTTTGGCACCTTTCACTTCTTAGGTTTATTAGCCTACTGTTGTGAATGTGGCAGCGTGGAATGTTATACTTGAGCGTTTCTATGTACTGGCCCGACTAGATGATATTTCATTTATTGTATATGTAATTTTTATAGAATGAAAGAAAGGCATGACAAGAGATGACGACAGGAAGAGAAACAGTACGACGAAGAGACTGGAAGAAAGGCATGGCAAGATATGACGACAGGAAGAGAAACAGTACAACGAAGAGACTGTAAGAAAGGCAGGACAAGAGATGACGACAGGAAGAGAAACAGTACAACGAAGAGACTGGAAGAAAGGCATGACAAGAGATGACGACAGGAAGAGAAACAGTACAACGAAGAGACTGGAAGAAAGGCAGGACAAGAGATGACGACAGGAAGAGAAACAGTACGACGAAGAGACTGGAAGAAAGGCATGACAAGAGATGACGACAGGAAGAGAAACAGCACGACGAAGAGACTGGAAGAAAGGCACGACAAGAGATGACGACAGGAAGAGAAACAGCACGACGAAGAGACTGGAAGAAAGGCACGACAAGAGATGACGACAGGAAGAGAAACAGCACGACGAAAAGACTGGAAGAAAGGCACGACAAGAGATGACGACAGGAAGAGAAACAGCACGACGAAAAGACTGGAAGAAAGGCAGGACAAGAGATGACGACAGGAAGAGAAACAGCACGACGAAAAGACTGGAAGAAAGGCAGGACAAGAGATGACGACAGGAAGAGAAACAGCACGACGAAAAGACTGGAAGAAAGGCAGGACAAGAGATGACGACAGGAAGAGAAAGAGTACGACGAAGAGGTGAAGGAGAAGGAAGAGAGAGAGGAGAAGGAGGAGGAAGAGAAAATTAACTATACAAAAATACTAGGTCGCAAGAAATGGCTCCAGATAGAGAGAGAGAGAGACTCATAGATACATACATATACACCCGCAATACGGCATGTGTTGGGGGGGGTGAAGAGTGGGGAAGTAGATATAGTATCAACTGATTAAAGCATTGCATACTCATTATACCTGTTAAAATGGTCCTCTCTCTCTCTCTCTCTCTCTCTCTCTCTCTCTCTCTCTCTCTCTCTCTCTCTCTCTCTCTCTCTCTCTCTCTCTCTCTCTCTCTCTCTCTCTCTCTCTCTCTCTCTCTCTCTCTCTCTCTCTCTCTCTCTCTCTCTCTCTCTCTCTCTCTCTCTCTCTCTCTCTCTCTCTCTCTCTCTCTCTCTCTCTCTCAAAACAATGAGGAAAATGTGAAACAAGGAGTGAAACGCATGCCGAGCCAGAACACTCGCCGGCTCCTGCCATCCCAGACTCGACAAACGCAGCCTTTGCGCCGTCACGGTGTTTACGATTATTTTAATATTCCCGTCTGGAGTTGTCCTGCAGTCGTCTGGGTTCCGCCCTCCCCCGCCTCGGCGGTGCTGGGGAGCGTCAGGGAGCCGAACGCCTCCGTGGCGAGCGTCGCAGGGCTCAGGGATTCAGGCAGAACGTCTCGGCTCCCCCGGGGCGTCCATGGCGGTGCCGGAGATCCCGAGTGTCCAGGGGCGTGGGGAGGGGAGTGCGTTTGGTGCTGTGTGTTGGTATAGGCGAGTCTTTTCTGGGGTGAAGGAGACTCATTCGTATCAGCACACAGCACCAAGGAAGGGCGATTACAGAACGACTCCACGAAGGGGATATTACAGATGACACAAACATCGAATATAAGGAAAATACACTAAAAGAACATCAGAAATAGGATAATACAGGAGAGGAATTCCAGGAAATAGATAATATGGAAGCCCACCCAGAAAAAAAAACAGGAAAAAATGAGACGAAACACATGCAAAAATCCATCAAGAAGGCCTTTGGTGTCGTGTATTAGTACGGGTGAGCCTTCTCTGGGGTGAAGGAGACTCGGCTGTGGCAAGATACGGCACCAGGTGGAGGCGATACAGGTGTTCTACACCACTCCAGCACACGACAAATGAAGAAAGATGACGCCGGAGACAGGATAATACAGAAAAAGGAGTACCAGGAAAAAAATCAGATACAAAACAGATTAGCAAAACGAAAAACTAGGATTAAGGACTTTGGTGTGGTATGTTGGTATAGGTGAGCCTTCTCTGGGGTGAAGGAGACTCAGCTGTAGCAAGATACCGCGTCACGAAAAGGCGATGTAGATACTCTCTCTACACAACACCAGCTCACGGGAAGTAAAGAAAAATGACACCGGAGACAGGGTAATACAGAATAAAGAATACCAGGAAAAAGAAACACACCATCAACAAAGGGAAAACAACAACAACAACAGCAACAACAAAATATACAAATAATCTAGCACCCAGGCGTCTGGTGTGGTATGTTGGTAAAGGCGAGGCTTCTCTGGGGTGAAGGAGACTCGTCTGTAAACAGGGTACGACACAAGAGAATCCAACACCAGGTAAAGGAAAATGAAGAACGAGAGAACACAAGGGATATACAGTAACAAGAACAGCAGGAAAAATATAAGATGATCAACCAACATTTAATAAGGAAAAAGTCATCATCCGCATTTTCGGCTCCAAGTAACATCAAGAAAATGACGAGTGAGTCTTGCGGGATGAGAGAGGCTCACCCGGACCAAAGGACATCACAAGAGGAGGAGATAAATAACAACAGCAAGATAAGAAAATTATATGAAAGCGGAAAAGAACTTTAAGAAAACATCAAAGAAAAAAAGAAATAGGAGAAAAGGAAACGAAAAGAAAGAAAAGAATGTGATAAAGTAATAAATAAATAAATAATTCAATAAATAAATAACCATACAACTAACTATTTAACCAGCTCCTTCACTAATTAACTTTTTGTCTCATAAAAGAGAAGAGAGCTGTTAGACCCAAAATTAAGAGGAAAGAGATAAAGTTTAACTAAAACACCTAAACATTTCATGAAGAACAGAAGGAAATGAATGTCACCCTAAACACACTGGCATGTTTCATGTTATCTTATAATGCTTTGAGCTTGACGACAGAAAACTCTCTCTCTCTCTCTCTCTCTCTCTCTCTCTCTCTCTCTCTCTCTCTCTCTCTCTCTCTCTCTCTCTCTCTCTCTCTCTCTCTCTCTCTCTCTCTCTCTCTCTCTCTCTCTCTCTCTCTCTCTCTCTCTCTCTCTCTCTCTCTCTCTCTCTCTCTCTCTCTCTCTTTCTCTCATTCTGTCTCTCTCTCTCTCTCTCTCTCTCTCTCTCTCTCTCTCTCTCTCTCTCTCTCTCTCTCTCTCTCTCTCTCTCTCTCTCTCTCTCTCTCTCTCTCTCTCTCTCTCTCTCATTTATCTGTATCTCACTTTCTCTGGTTCCATGTTTATATACGTAAAATTGATGTGCAGTCCAGCATCTCGTTTTTCATGTAAACCTGTTTATGTATGTGCAATATTTAGTAGTCCGCCCACACCCACCCACACCCAAAACCCACACCCAACCACCCACACCCAGAACCCACACCCACCACACCCACACCCACCCATCCACACCCACCCACCTACACCATAACCCACCCACACCCACACCCACACCCAACCCACACCCACCCACCCCCATCCACCCACACCCATAACCCACACCCATAATCCACACCCACCCACCCACACCCATAACCCACACCCACCCACCACACATAACCACCCCACCCACACCCATTACCCACACCCACCCACCCATCCACCCCCACCCACCCACACCCATAATCCACACCCACCCACCCACACCCATAATCCACCCCTGTCCACACCCAACCCACACCAATAACCCACACCCACCCACCCACACCCATAACCCACACCACACCACACCCACCACACCCACCCACCCACACCCATAACCCACACCCACCCCACACCCATAACCCACACCCACCCACCCACACCCATAACCCACACCCATAACCCACACCCACCCACACCCACCCCACCCATAACCCACACCCCCACCCACCCACACACACCCCCACACCCACCCACCCACACACCCACCCACACCCACACCCCCCCACACCCACCCACACCCACACCCACCCCACCCACACCCATAACCCACACATACCCACCCACACCCACCCACCCACCCACCCCCCCCCACCCACCCACCCACACCCACCCCACCCACCCCATAACCCACATCCACCCACCCACATCCATCCACCCCACCCACACCCATAACCCACCACACCCATAACCCACCCACACCCACACCCACACCCTGCCCCCTCCCATCCCCCCACACCCATCCCCTCACACTCACACATAAGAACATAAGAACAGGGAAACTGCAAGAGGCCGGGTGGCCTACACAGGGCAGCTCCAGAATCCCCCCCACTACTCACGGTGGGTGAGGTGTAGTTACAGGGGTTACAGGTAGAGGCTTGATCCTCGTTATACCGGCGGTACTAGGCACGCATCCAGTACCCGTCACCCTACTGCACCCACACCTCACTGCCACCTGTCGTCCTCGTCCATGTAGCTATCCAGTCTACTCTTAAAACAAGCTATCGTCCCTGCACTAACTGTGTGATTGCTGAGTCTATTCCATTCCCCCACCACCCTATTACTAAACCAGTGCTTGCCTATATCTCTCCTAAATCTATAATTTTCTAATTTAAATCCATTACTGCGAGTTCTATCGTGCTGGCTAATTCTCAGTACTTTACTTATATCGCCTTTGTTGTAACCTTTGACCCATTTGAATACTTCTATCAGATCTCCCCGCACTCTTCGGCTCTCTAGTGAATGTAAGTTTAGATGTTTCAGCCTATTTTGATATGGGAGGTTCCTCAGCCCCTCAATCATCTTGGCCATCCTCCTCTGAACTGATTCTACCAAGTTGATGTCCATTCTGTAGAGACAGCTCCTTTGACTCTAAGCTCCCGTGTATCTAACCCCACCTAATATCGCTGTCCATGAATTTATCTAGTCTATTTTTTAATGTGACAATTGTATTGGCACTCACCACGTGAGTGCTAAGCCTATTCCACTCATCCACCACCCTGTTTGTAAACCAATTTTTACCTGTGTCCCCGTTGAATCTGAATTTATCCTGTTTAAACCCATTACTTCGTGTCCTACCCGGTTCTCTTACCAACAAAACCTTATGAATGTCTCCCTTATTAAAGCCCTTCATCCATTTATAAACCTCGATCGTGTCTCCACGCACCCTTCACCTTTCTAGAGAATGCTAGTTTAACTGTTTGAGTCTTTCCTCGTATGGCAAGTTTCTCAACCCCTGAATCATCTTAGTCATCCTCCTCTGCACCGATTCTAACATTTTGATATCCATTCCATACATATATACATACATACATTCATACATACACATACACAGTGAGAGAGAGAGAGAGAGAGAGAGAGAGAGAGAGAGAGAGAGAAGACCATTTTAACAGGTATAATGAGTATGCAATGCTTTAATCAGTTGATATTATATCTACTCCCCCACTCTTCACACCCCCAGCACATGCCGTATTGCGTGTGTATATGTATGTATCTATGAGTCTCCCTCTCTCTCTCTCTCTCTCTCTCTCTCTCTCTCTCTCTCTCTCTCTCTCTCTCTCTCTCTCTCTCTCTCTCTCTCTCTCTCTCTCTCTCTCTCTCTCTCTCTCTCTCTCTCTCTCTCTCTCTCTCTCTCTCTCTCTCTCTCTCTCTCTCTCTCTCTCTCTCTCTCTCTCTCTCTCTCTCTCTCTCTCTCTCTCTCTCTCTCTCTCTCTCTCTCTCTCTCTCTCTCTCTCTCTCTCTCTCGTCTCTCTGTTTCTCTTCCTGTCGTCATCTCTTGTCCTGCCTTTCTTCCAGTCTCTTCGTCGTACTGTTTCTCTTCCTGTCGTCATCTCTTGTCCTGCCTTTCTTCCAGTCTCTTCGTCGTGCTGTTTCTCTTCCTGTCGTCATCTCTTGTCCTGCCTTTCTTCCAGTCTCTTCGTCGTACTGTTTCTCTTCCTGTCGTCATCTCTTGTCCTGCCTTTCTTCCAGTCTCTTCGTGGTACTGTTTCTCTTCCTGTCGTCATCTCTTGTCCTGCCTTTCTTCCAGTCTCTTCGTGGTACTGTTTCTCTTCCTGTCGTCATCTCTTGTCGTGCCTTTCTTCCAGTCTCTTCGTCGTACTGTTTCTCTTCCTGTCGTCATCTCTTGTCCTGCCTTTCTTCCAGTCTCTTCGTCGTACTGTTTCTCTTCCAGTCCTCATCTCTTGTCGTGCCTTTCTTTCATTCATTTGCCAGAGAGAGAGAAGAGAGAGAGAACATAAGAACATAAGAACGTTGGAGTCTGCAAGAGGCCGGTAGGCCTGCAGAGGCAGCTCCTCTGAACCTAAGCTCCCGTGTAGCTCCCGTGTATCTAACCCCACCTAATATCGCTGTTCATGATTTTATCTAATCTATATTTGAATGTGACAATTGTATTGACACTCACCACATGACTGCTAAGCTTATTCCACTCATCCACCAGCCTGTTTGTAAACCAATTGTTGCTAATGTCCCTGTTGAATCTGAATTTATCCAGTTTAAACCCATTACTTCGTATCCTACCCGGTTCTCTTACCAACAAAACCTTATGAATGTCTCCCTTATTAAAGCCCTTCATCCATTTATAAACCTCGATCATGTCTCCACGCACCCTTCGCCTTTCTAGAGAATGCAAGTTTAACTGTTTGAGTCTTTCCTCGTAAATTTTTTGATATCCATTCTATAGTAAGGTGACAAGATCTGAACCGCATAGTCAAGAAGAGGTCTAACTAATGCTAAATATAGTTTGAGGAAGATTTCGGTGCTTCTGTTGCTTACGCTCCTTGAAATAAACCCCAGTACCCTATTTGCTCGATTTCTAGCTTGAATGCATTGTGCCCTTGGACGGAGATCAGAGCTCACTAAGATCCCTAAATCCCTCTCGCACCCAGACTTGCTTATGAGAGTGTCATTTACGCAATAGTTATGTGAGGGGTTGTTCCCATCTACACTCAGAATACTGCACTTATCCTACATTGTACTCCATCTGCCATTTATCCGCCAAGTCATACAATCTGTTTAGTTCACCTTGGAAAATACTAGTGTCCTGATCCGACTCAATTACTCTACCGATCTTGGTGTCATCTGCAAACTTACTGACATCACTACTAATTCCTGTATCTAAGTCGCTGATATAAATAATAAACAAAAGTGGACCTAACAACGAACCTTGTGGGACCCCACTCGTAACACATCCCCAGTCAGATCTTTTACCATTGATTTGCACTCTTTGCTTCCTATTGCTAAGCC
Source organism: Eriocheir sinensis (assembly GCF_024679095.1). NCBI lineage: Eukaryota > Metazoa > Arthropoda > Malacostraca > Decapoda > Varunidae > Eriocheir > Eriocheir sinensis. The sequence continues at coordinate 93,198 of NW_026110950.1, read as the reverse complement.
ACACCTTGACCCAGTTCAAAACTTTACCCTCTACTCCGTGACCCTGTAATTTAAGCAACAGTCGTTGGTGAGGAACTTTGTCAAACGCTTTACTAAAATCAAGATAGATTACATCATAATTTTCATCTCTGTCAACCGCCTCAAATACTTTATAGTAGAAGGACAAGAGCCTGGTGAGGCATGACCTACCTTTTGTGAACCCATGCTGCGAGTCGTGAATTAAGCTGTGATTCTCTAGATGCTCCTGAATGTTCCTGGCTATTATGGAGAGAGAGAGAGAGAGAGAGAGAGAGAGAGAGAGAGAGAGAGAGAATGAATGAATGCGGTGCTACGCTCCCCGAGGCCACGCCTGTCTGCTTTGCTGCATGGTGACGGAAGTGTGTTCACACTACCCAACACTGACAGGCTCCGGGCCGGGCCGTACCGGCGCGGACCTGGAAAATATTCTCGCCGACAATCCCGACCGGCAAGTGGTGATGACGGTCCGCGCCGGAGACGTGCAGGTCCGTAGCAGTGTGAACACAACACTGGGTTTCCCATTGAAGAATATTTTGTCGTCCGGAACGGTACGGTACGGACTGGTCATTTTATAGACTAGGCCACTTTTCCCCAAAGCAGAACCCTGTAGGCATTTTTGGGGAAAAGCAAACAAACAACGGTTTTACCATAATATGGGTATGCTGAATCCGAATATGGTGTTTGCCAAGCTGGCAAATGCCTCCTTCATGCTCAAAATTGCAAAATTCAAAATGGCCGACGTCAAAATGTTGTGCCGCAAATATCTCGGGTTCTAAGCAACATAGGAATATGATCTTGGTGTCTATACCCATGTTTTGATGGTCAATGAATCCGATGAACACATCATTGGGTTCGTCAAACTTTTCTGTACTGCTAGAATTCATATTTCTACTACGGTTGTCAAAAAAATCCAAAATGGCCACCATCAAAGTATTGTACTGCCGATATCTTTGGTTCTAAGTTACCAAGGATCTTGATTTTGAAGTCTACACCTGGGTTTTCATAGTCGAGAATTCCAATGAATACTTCGTTGGGTTCACCAGATATCACCCAGACGCTCCAACAGAAATGAAATTCCATGACCCATTGGCAAAAATGAAAGCCCCAACCTTTGCATCACTCTATATCGCACACAAGGATGTTAAAGCTAAGGAGAAGACAATAAAAGCCGACAGAAGCATCCTGCAGCGTCTCATAACAGCATATGAATCTGGCAGACGAGTGAACCTGCACCAGGTTCTGCAACACGAATTGATGCCCGTGCCAATATCTCTGGCTGAAACTAACCACTCTCTGCGTAGTGGCGACAAATCTGTACTGGCCGATGTCCTGACGTCTGGTATCATATGTCCAGCAGAGATAGCCGTTGAGGGTAATTCCAGTTTGATCATTGATGGACAGGCACTAGTTGTTGCACTCGGAAAACCCCAGGGAGCTGTAACCTTCGGAGATCTGGCGGACACCTTCGTGAAATCGGTACTGCAATCAGCTGCACACTTCCAGCGGGTCGATGTAACATTTGACCGATTCGACAGCACATCGATCAAGGATCAAACGCGCCAAAAGCGTTCAAAGGAAACTCGACCTATTCGACGAGTGATTGAGGACAGATCCGTACCCCTACCAGCCAACTGGTCAAATTTTCTGGCGCTTCCTGAAAATAAGAGCGACCTGGCAAACTTCTTATCACACGAACTGGCAAGGAGTGCTCCACACAACAAAACTGTTATTGTGGCTGGTGGATTACACAAAGACGACGAGGTATTGTCATCTCGGCCATCGATTGATGTTACACCACTACAAGCACACCATGAAGAGGCAGACACCCGGATCGTCCTGCACTGTGTCAACAATGATGCTGAAACAATCGTTGTTTCTGCTCGGGACACAGATATTCTTGTACTCCTCATTGCACATTACCACCAAATGTCTTGCACACAACTCTGGATGAAAGCTGGAACCGCCAAAAAACGCAAATACATACCTGTCCATACCATCTGCGAGAACTTACCTTTCGGTGAGGATGGTCTTGAATCAATGGTTGCCTTTCATTCATTGACTGGCTGTGACAGTGTTTCATACATTGCTGGGCATAGCAAGAAGACTTCGTGGAAAGTATTCCTAACGGACCACCACCTTCTTCTCGATCTTGGTCGGGATCCTCTTACTGACAGCACCATCCGAAAAACGGAGAAGTTCATGTGCAAAATATATGGTCAGCCAGATCTGGATACCTGTGATGAAGTACGTGCCAAGCTATTCTGCAAGTGCAAGACGCCGGAGACACTGCCACCAACTTCTGATTCTCTCAAGTTCCATATAAAGAGAGCACATTATCAGGCTTTGGTATGGCGTCGAGCAAGCAGCAAAGATCCTGAGCTACCGTCACCGGATGGTCGTGGATGGTCACTTCAAGGTGGAAAGCTCGTACCACAGCTTACATCTCTCCCGTCCGTCCCAGATAGTTGTGCTGAACTGGTGTCGTGTGGTTGTGTGAAAAACTGTGGAACTCAACGATGCAGTTGCAGAAAAAGTAGCTTGATGTGCACTGGTGCTTGCAAATGCAGTAACAGTGATTTGTGTAGAAACCATTAATGATTTGACCAGTCCATTTTTAAGTTTTTTGGTTTTTGATGTAAAAAGAATCGATCGACCAATAAAACATAATGTCATCGGTGATTATTGTATCTATCATCCAATTTCATATAAGTACAGTTCGTCATAAGACCACAAGCATTTCCAAGATACGTCTATAATAAATTCCAGCAAAAATGACAAGTGTGGTGAACCCAATGATGTGTTCATCGGATTCCTCGACCATCAAAACATGGGTATAGACACCAAAATCATGTTCCTATTTAGCTTAGAACCAGATATATGCAGCACAACATTTTGGAGGCGGCCATTTTGGATTTTTTGACAACCGCAGTAAGATAAACGTATTCTAGCAGAACAGAAAAGTCTGACGAACCTAATTGTGTGTTCATCGCATTCCTCGACCATCAAAACATGGGTATAGACACCAAAATCATGTTCCTATGTAGCTTAGAACCCGAGATATTAGCGGCACAGCATTTATATGGCGGCCATTTTGAATTTCTCATTTTTGATCATGAAGGAGGCATTTGCCAGCTTGGCAAACACCATATTCGGATTCAGCATACCCATGTTATGGTAAAACCGGTGTTTGTTTGCTTTTCCCCAGAAATGCCTACAGGACTTTTGTAAGAAGTATATCTCAGGAATTGGCCTAGTCTATTACGTATGGTGTGAATCAGCCTTCGCCGACCCGAAATGGCCCACAAACTACTTTAGGCAATTCTTTTTTTATTTTTTTGTCTTCTTTTCCTTCTCTTTTCCACCTTCTGTTTTTTTCTTTATTATTTCACTTTACTCCTTCCTTTAAACAACTTCTCTTATCTAAACTTTCATCAATCCATTTACTTTTTTTTACTTTTTCTCAGTTTTTTACAACTTTTTCTTCATCGTTTAACTTTCTCTTTTAGTCCATTTTTTTCACTTTACTGTTTCTACAACCTCACTTTTCTTCTTTCAATCAACTTATCTAACGTTTCCTTAACCCATTTACTTTTTGTCCTAATTTTGTTTTTTTCATAATTTCTCTACTATGTATTTTTCCTTCTTTGTCCTACCTGACTGTGCTCATCTTGAACAGCTTCGCTTCTCTTTCTTCGGATACTTCATCAAATGTTTCCTCATCGCATTACTTGTTTCCCTGCTGGGTTTTTTTCCTCTTTATTATGTAACCAGTTTTTTCTACAACGAGACAATTCGTTCAATAACATTTTTCTCCTAACTGTTCTCTCTATTTTTAGTCCCTCTTTTCCCTCATCTTCATTTAACGTTTGTCTGATGGTTAAACCTCCTAACTTTTCCCCTCAACTCTTTCATTAGAGTTTCTAACATATAATTTGGTCGTCGTCATTACATATTAACCTTCCCGCGCCTTCCTTACCATAATCATTTTAATTCACTCCTTCGTATCGAGCATCATAAATTACGGATTAAAGATATGGGGAAATAGTGCAGCATGCCATATCCAGCAGGTGCAAAAAACACTAAATTTTGCAGCCAAAGTTGCGCTTGGTGCAATAAATTTGTCCATGCAACACCATATATAGGGAAGCTAAAGTGGCTGAAGATATGTGATGTGTACAGTCGCGCTACGAAATGTTGACAGTTTTCATAATCTTTCGGACACGGCTGGCGACATTTGGCAACTACCCTCGAAACATTCGCTACCGACTTTTATAAAACTACTTAATTTTAAAGTCTAGTTTTGCACACCTAATAAATATCAGTGATTCTATTAAATGCAATGAAAATTAACAGCGTACTCTATGTGAATGTGGCGAAGAAACGTATTGGAATGGAATGCTATGTAACCGCATTCATTTGCAGAATCGCCGGGGCGGAGTAGAGGTCACTTCACTATTTATACCTACAAGTTATAAATAATATTATTTTGATCACATGTATATAACTAACTCGACAGTGGTGAATGGAAGAAAGTGATAGGCTAGCAGTGACCAGGCATCGTCTCTACCCATACAATAGGCTATTATTTTTATTATCGCGTCGTCTGTCGTGTGTTTCGACAGTTTCGTGCAGCTTTGAATTATATGTCTGGACACTTGTCGATACTTCTCTTTGGATTTTACCGTTAATTAAAAATATTGACACGATTTTTTTTTTTTAGAATCTCGCTGATTTGACACACAAGATTTATATAGTCATGCATGAATGTCGTTCCCGATGACGTCATCACCAAATGCGAATTTACTATGTAGTATTTATTTCGCATTTTATCATATGAAGTGCAGCTAGTTATTTTTTCCTATTATTCTATAATGTAGGGTTTATCACTACATTGAAAGAAAACAATATATTTGTGCAGTTTGATATATATATATATATATATATATATCTATATATATATATATATATATATATATATATATATATATATATATATATATATATATATATATATATATATATATATATATATATATATATATATATATATAGAGAGAGTGTTAAATTAGAACTCATTTGACTCTTAATGTCTTGAGCGAAAACTGTATCAAAATGTTTCGGCAGAGCTGCTTAATATATCGTTCTAAGGTAAAAACTTCAACTCTATTGAATTTATTTCCTTTCTGAGTATCATATTTTGTGTATGTTTAACAAAATCACTCCTAAACATCCCTTCCCTTTGAATAATATTATGTATTATTTGAACGAAAGTCATTGCAAACTGTGACAACACTTCGTAGCGCGACTGTACAAGTACGAGTCGGAAGTTACTGTACTTAATGTAATGAGTAAAAGATTGCCGGGTTGGTTGTTCTCGCTCCCTAAGGTGAGTGAGACTCACGATGTCACACAGGACATCAACACCAACTACTTGTTCCCAAAACTAGAACTTGTATAGGAGACAGGTCTCTACTGGTAGCTGGACCTAAACAGCCTACCTGATCACGTGAAGGACACCAAATATGTCTATTTTCTAAAGAGAGTTGAAAAAAATATCTTTTTAATTTTTTACGAACAGACTTTCTCCAAGTCGTGACTACACTCATGTATATGATATTTTAATTTTATTATACATTTTATGACAACATTCCTGTATATGGCTATTATATTATCTTACGACAACGTGTACGCACATTGCTATTGTATTAGTATTATATAATTTTATTCTTGTTTACGGAAAACCTTATGTCTTATATTTTCAAGATCTAGGTTTTATATTGCATCGTTTACTATTATCTTATGTCCTATTTTATCTGTATATCTTAACTTGATATAAAGTCCTAGTATAGAAACCCCAGTATGTTTTTTTCGGTCTGTACTAGGACGTTTTCGTCACAATGTATGCCAGTAATAGCCAGGGCCGTAGCAAGAAGTAGTGAGCCCCCCCAAAAAAAGAAGAGCTTCTGTGGGGCCCCATACAGACAACCGAGTTTTACATTTTTTCAGTAATAGTAAGGAGTACAGCTATTAAAAACAATGAATGATGATGTTATATATTTAAGTGGTGCTGAGCCGGGCACAACATGGGGGCACGACTGATAAGCAGGCCTATCAGAGTACAAAAATAATGTTTCTCTTAACAGATTATGATAATTTAAATGCAAAACGATCATTAAAAGTTTTTTTCGAGCTCTGTGGTTTGCAAACTTATTAACCAAAGCATCAAAATCACGAGATCTAGCAACATCATGTTCAATGAAGATGATTCCTAGAGCAGAGAGCCTCTCATCTGACATTGTTGACCGCAAAATATATTTTTTTTATTATATTCATTCACTAAAGCTTCTCTCTGCAGTTGCATCAGTAACTGGAGTTGTTAACATAGCTCTCAACACAATTCCAGTGTTTGGGTATACTTCCCGAAGATTATTATTACAAATATTTGTTAAGAAATCTTTAGCAGTAGCAAGCGTTTTTTCTCTACTGACAACAGCAATGAAATGTCTCAACTCCATTTCCAGTTCAGGTGCATCAATGTCTCCCATTATTTCCTCATGGTTCTTGTATCGAGTGTGAAGCTTGTTTTCGTCAATACACTACTTGAATTTTTTTTTTTTTTTTTTTTACGTCGCTGCCTGTTGCGCCGGTAGGCATCTTCCTGGTGGGGCCTGATGGTCGGCCCAAGGCTTCTTCCAGGTGGGGCCTGATGGTCGGCCCAGCCCGTTCTGGCGCAGGCGAGTGTTTATAGTGGTGCTTCGTATTGTACAAAAAGCCAAACAGGTTATGCCACTCCATAAGCTGACTAACTCCCGAGGTGACGGATGATGTAACCTGATCTACTACAACAAAGAAGAACTGACATTTTTTTTGTTAACCCTCAGATAAGATACTTTCATTGCGACACACAGTCAAACATGCTTTTTTTTCTTCGTGTACGCGTCTGCGGAAATACTTTTGCTACATCCACCTGCTCAGCTATTTCCGATGCATTAAGAACAGCTGTATTATACCCTGTATTGCAATACTGTTCAAAGAATGTCATAGTAGTAGTCACCTCTGCCTGCAACACACCAATTGTTATGCCTGATGACTGAATAAGCTTGCTGGTCTTATTGATATGAAATAAAATGTCGTACCATATGCAAACTGCTAATAGAAATGGCCATTAGCTCAATATGTCCAAGAGTGCACCTGCTCCTGTGGTCACGCCATCTTTTTTCTCTAGAGCATATTCTCTCAGCACTGGTAAGGCATTGTTAATTTCCTTCATATGATATCGGAGTGGTTTAACAGCTTCAATTCGTGACTCCCACCTGTTATCTGATGGACCTTTAACTGTAATAGGCAAACATTCTTCAAGAATAGCCCATCGAGATGAAGATGAGCTAAATATCACAAACATTCTGTTGCAAAGGTAACGGTCCCCCTCTCGGCCTTCGGGAATAATTGATGTGAGAGTCGAACGCGCCTGAAAACACCCACGTTAGAGCACTGGGGTCCGTGTGCAGGAGCCACCAACTACACGGCCAAGTTTCTCTCACCCAAACAACTTGGGAACCCATGAACCTCACTCCTGTGGACGGCGCGTGGAACGGTTTCAAGAACAAACTCCGCGGGGTCGCGAGACCAACTGCTCCCATGAAGACTAGGAGAACAAATAATGACACAAGCCTACCATGGATGACTACCCAAGTTCGACAGACGATTAATTTAAAGAAGAGAAAATACAACTTGCAAAAGGAAAACAGCACTGACGAGGCTCGCGAACAGTACCATCAAAGCCTCAGAGCTTGCAGAACTCTTATTCTCCAGCGTAAACGCGACTATGAAAAGCAGATTGCGCGCGAAGCCAGGTCCAACCCGAAAAAGTTCTTCACGTATATAAGAACCAAAAAGAAGACAAAAAGCAATATCGGTCCCCTAATGGATGAAAGTGACGGGCTAACACAGGACAGCAGACAAATGGTCGAAATCCTAAACAGAAACTTCGCGTCTGTGTTCACGGTCGAGAACACCCAGTCCGTACCCGAGATCCCTAATCCACCGATGGGAATCACTCCCCTAGAAATTGGCACATTCGACGAACGGGATGTGAAAAAGTACCTAGACAAACTCGAGTCAAACAAGTCCATCGGACCCGACGACTTGTCGCCCAGGCTGCTCAAGGAACTCAAGCAGCAAATCCTCAAGCCACTCACCGCCATCTACAATCTGTCACAACAACAAAACAAAGTCCCGAAAGACTGGAAACAAGCGAACGTAACACCCATCTTCAAAAAGGAAGACAAAAGCGTGGCCCTAAACTACAGACCAATAAGCTTGACCTACGTGGCGGGAAAAATCCTCGAGATCATCAGAGACAAACTCGTTAGGTTCCTTGAAGACAGCAACATCATTTCCGATGCTCAGCACGGTTTCAGGAATAAGCGCTCATGCTTAACCAATTTACTGGGCTTCTTCCAAGGTATCTATGAAAACTGGGATAATCATATCCCCAGTGATGTTATATATCTAGATTTTCAGAAAGCCTTTGACAAAGTGCCACATGAAAGACTCCTCAAGAAACTTAAGTCTACGGGATTAGGCGACAATCTGACAGCGTGGATCAAAGACTGGCTCTCTGGAAGAAAACAACGAGTTGTTCTCAACGGACAGGCCTCCGAGTGGCTCCCGGTCACAAGTGGAGTGCCACAGGGGTCAGTGCTGGGACCCATACTCTTCATCATATATATCAACGACCTAGAACTAGGATTAAAATCCAATCTTTCAAAATTTGCCGACGACACAAAGGTGGGTGGGAAGGCCCTCACGACAACAGACTGCGAAATTATCCAGAGAGACCTGGACCAGATCACTCGTTGGTCAGAAAAATGGCAGATGTCCTTCAACACTACCAAATGTAAAGTAATGCATATCGGATCCAGAAACAGCAATCACACATACCACATGGGTGGCGAACCACTACATATTGTGCAAGAGGAAAGAGACCTCGGGGTCACCATCAGCAGTGACTTGAAACAAACAAAACACTGCAAGTCCGCCTGTAAGAAAGCCAATACAATGCTTGGGTTCATAGCGAGGAACTTCGAATACAAGTCGCCGGGAGCTATGTTATCCTTGTATAGCTCGCTGGTAAGGCCCCACTTGGAATACGCCGTGCAATTCTGGTCTCCATATTATACTAGGAAAGACATTGAATTACTTGAGAGAGTACAGCGCCGCGCCACGAAGATGATACCATCACTGAGGACGAAGCTCTATGAAGAGCGACTCGAACCACTCAACCTCTTCACGTTGGAAAAGAGATGACTGCGGGGAGACATGATACAAGTCTTTAAATACCTGAACAAGCTCAGCAACGTTGATCACTCCAAGCTCTTCACGCTACAAACTAACCTGAGAACAAGAAACAACGGAAAAACAATTCAAGCAAAGCGATGCAATACCGACATCGGCAAGAGTTATTTATCGAATAGAGTGGTTCGCCACTGGAACAGCCTCTCTGCAGAAGTAGTTAGCGCAGATAGCATCAACTCACTCAAGAATCGCATTGATCGCCACTTTGCTTCATCGGGAGTGAACTGAACGTATGCAAGAGTAGGTACACAAGTGCCTTAGAGTAGGTACACAAGTGCTTTAATCCTTCCCTGTAAGCCACTCCTATGGCAAAAGGATTGATGAAATCACTGAAAGCAGGCAGCCTAGTAAAGAGCCAACAGGCTTTCTGCTGCCTGCTACTCCATGTTTACATGTATCCCCGGTGGCACCTGGCAGACCTGTGTGTCGCTGCGCCGCGGTTGATCTTAATTATCGAAACCAATAACTCGCGTCTCCCTCATTGTTCTTTTTTTTTATTTCTAAGCAGGTGCGTGTGGCCGACAGGCGGGCACGCGTGACACACACACACACACACACACACGGCCCGGTAGCTCAGTGGATAGATAGTCGGTCTCACAACCAGAAGGACCGGGGTTCGATTCCACAGCCGGGTGGAGATAAATTGGGTTTATCTTCTTTCACGTGTAGCCCCTGTTCACCTAGCTGTGAGTAGGTACGCGACGTCAGGCAAGGAGTTGTGACCTCGTTGTCGCGGTGTGTTGTGTGTGAGTGGTCTCAGCCCTACCCAAAGATCGGTATTACGAGCTCTGTGCTCCTCCGTCGGGAAACGGCTGGCTGTCTCGAGAGACCCGCAGCAGACCAAGAGGTGAATTATACACACACACACACACACACACACACACACCTCCACCACATTCCAAAGTCTGTCCTTCAATACTGTCATTTTCTATGGGAATTCTGCGTGCTAGAAGGGCGTGTGTGGAGCATCTCAAGGTCGCGGGGCGGGGAGGGATGCATGTGTGCCTCTGAGCGGGCGCGGTGTGTGTGTATTTGTGTCCAGCCAGCCCGTCACTGAGGAATGCGAGGAATGCGGCGCGGGTGGACTTTAAACCGGGGTAAGCGAGGGTCCGTGGGAACGCTTTTGAATGACGCGGCGCCGGCTATTTATAGATTTGAGGCCATTACTCGCGTGCTCTCAGGAGGGCTGCTGCCCCTGATGGTCCATGAGCCTGTTTGAAAAGCCTCTCGTTGACGTTGCTGGGATTGTCGTGGACTGTTTCGTTATTTCGGCGTTCCTTCTCCTCCTCCTTTTCCTTCTCATTTTCTATTTATCATTCATCACTGTCTTCCTTATTCTGTCCTCCTCCTCCTCTTCCTTCTCCTCCTCCTCCTCCTTTTCCTTCCCTTCCTCCGTCCACCTTCTCATCTATCTTTCTACTTCTTTTTCATATTGTCCATTTGAGGTTGTACCTCTTGGCTTCTAGATGGAGTTTCTGAGGGTTTTTCTTATACTCAAGGAATAATTGTTGGTCTCTCAGGAGGGGCGTCTGATACTCTTCTAGAGTTGGTGGAGAACACCTGGTGACTGGTGCCACTGGCCAGGCCTCACAAGGGTCACAGAGTTGTGTTAAACGTTTCGGAAAGTGGGAACGAATTACTGGTTCATCTCCTTCGAGGACAATAGCTGAAAAGCGCCGGGTTGGGAAAGTCTCTCTCGTGACCGAGGCTCAGGACAAGCGATTGGTCTTTGAGGCGTTTTCAAGACCCTTTGGGAGCGAACTCCCAGTGTTGGAGGCATCTAACACAGCAGTATCCAATTTCCATACACAATTTTTTTCCAAATCAATTTATGGTCACACTTTAAGTTATTTCGAAAGCGCTTTTTAATATTTGCCCAAATTGGTAACTCACTTAAATTTCTAACAATGCCTCCGAGCCTCCGTAGGTGTGACGTATGTCCCGGACACAAGGCAGAGGTCGGCTCGCCCAAGGCCAAGAGAATATAAGGTCTCTTCAACCTCGTACCAGAATTCTTCTCTTCTGCGCAGTGACGTCACGGGAAGTTACTCGGTCCCGCCCACGGTCCCACCCCACCAGTCTTCGCCTGATCACAGGTGGGGATATAGCTCGCTTGCTCCATTGTCTTTTATTTCCATGGGCGACTTTAGCATTTACGCTCTAATTATTTTATTTTGATGGGTGACTTAAGCATTTAGGATTAAGGAACTGAAGCAGTCACACAATTAATGGGCTAGGAGTCGGTACTGGGTAGACGTGGTTAAGGTGTTACAGAGGGTGTCAGAGGGAGGACAGGTGATCTGTTCAATAGAGGATGATTGCGGCGAGTAAGAATATGTCAAAAAATACAAAAAATACTTTGATAAGAAAGTTAATCACACACACACACACACACACACACACACACACACACACACACACACACACATATATATATATATATATATATATAGAGAGAGAGAGAGAGAGAGAGAGAGAGAGATTATATCTGACACACACACACACACACACACACACACACACACACACACACATAGTGTATACGATATATATGATAATGATAATGATGCCTTTATTTCGCTCATAGGAACATTCGTGGAGATAGGGAATATAGATTGAAAAGCAAATAGTACGTATATAAAAAAAATAATAATAATGGCGACAACAATGATAAATTGTAATAATAGTGATAATAACAGTAATAATTATAATATTACTAGTAATTATAGTAATTGCACCACTAATAATGATAATAATAATAATGTTAATAATAAAAATAATAATAATAATAATAATAATAGTAAGAGAGAAGAGTGTAGAGCCTTTTCCATTTAGCGTAACCCGTTTCTGGGTCATGATCTGTAAAGTCCCTTGATAGATAGAGTCCCGACAACCTAAGATTTGGACGCCATTATTGGCCCTGTCTTCGCCGCGAGACCGTGTGCTAGTGTTTGAAAAGCGCGGCGAAAACACAGGGCCAATAATGTCGTCCAAAGCCTAGGGTGTCCGGACTCTATGAGACTCTACAGATCACGACCCAGAAACGGGTTACGCTAAATGGAAGAGGCTATTAATCTACAAAATCATCCGTTTTCTCTCGACGGCTTCCGCTGACGTCTCCTGTTGACGTCACAACCCTGCGCACTGTTGGACCGTCTCTCTTCTGTTGACCGTGGGCTCGCCGGGTTCGGTCTTCTGCTGTGACCGTCCTACAGTGAGGTCACGGGGCGTTCTGCTTTTGCTGCTTTCACAACCAAGATCTAAATAAAGAAAGGTCAACCCACCGTCGACTCAAAATTCGTCCCATTCCGCGCATCCTCGAGGCTCCTCCTGAGGTCCAGGTGACGTAGCGCAGGATATAAAAAAAGCTGACCGAGCAAGCAACCCTATCAGTCACACCGATTCTACGAGAGAGATTCGAATGTACCACTTAAGTAGGACAGTAATTAGACTAAAATACCATGCGCTCAGTTTCGTCCTTGTGTCTGTTGCGCTCATAGGAAGGAGAGTACATAGAAAGCGAGGGGTGATTCCCTTATCGGCATAGGCCCCTAGTAATTACCCAGGGCTGGGCTAATGAGATGCTCAGCTGCCCTGGCAGCTGTATCCTCATGACACACACACACACACACACACACACACACACACACACACACACACACACACACACACACACACACACACACACACACACAAAAAAATAAAAACAAAGATAAGTGAATAACTAAAAGAAGAGGGAGAAGAAGAAGAGGACGAAGAAGAAGATAGATTTACATAGATAGATTTACATAGAAAATCAGACCACACAGACCCCATGGTCCAG